>NW_004798109.1:142930-151561 GCF_000002075.1 Aplysia californica | reverse complement strand
GAGAGAGAGAGAGAGAGAGAGAGAGAGAGAGAGAGAGAGAGAGAGAGAGAGAGAGAGAGGGAGAGAGTTGTTTCATTTGCAACAAATTTCAAAAGGTCTACATGACACCTTTCCATAATAAGGCCTGTGGCGTAAAAGTGCGGTACACTTGGTTTTGGCACGAAAAGATTATTATGATTAAAATTTTTTTAAAGTGCGGTACACTCAGTGTTGGAATCTATAATTATATTCTGATTAAATCGTCTCAAAGTGCGGTACACATGGTTTGCCATTAATTTCTACGATACGATTTTGATTTTGAAATCTAAAATAAGATCCTGCTTAAATGGCACTACATGTTGAAATTAAAGCAGATTCTGATTAAATCTCTAAAAAGTGCAGTACACTATGTGGGGAAATATATGATTAGATTCTGATAAGTCTTTCAAATCGCTGGACTATTGGTAGCATCTACGAAGAGATTCAAACCGTATTAATTAAAAGCACCCTTAAATTCCCGCCGCCCTTTTGATTTTTCACAAGATTTCACACGCAGCGTTCTGGAAGGATAGAAATTATATACTCCAAGTTTTCGTCGTTTTACGTCATTTCCTTCAAAGCTACAATACAGACTTATTGAACACTTCCTCGTATTAAGTCTGTAGTCAGACATAAAAACACTCTCAGCTTTTTAGTTTTAGTAAGCATTTTACGGCACTTGTAGCACAGGTAGTTCATATTAAGTGCTCAAGATGTTGTTGTTGTTGTTGTTGTTATCAATCCAGCAACAGCTGGGCTCTCGCTTTTCTGTCCAATGCTATGTAGTGATAACTGATAAGTGCAGGTTTGCAGCAGTTGCTGTAATGTTCCATAGAGTGTGCCGAAGATAAGAAGTGTTACAAGAAAGTGGCAAAAACGCAAATAAAGGAAACGGGATGAGGATGATAGATGTTTGATTAGAAAGAACTAGCAAACCACACCAGAGCACCCAACAACCAGCCACAAAGAATCACTCTCAAGGTTATACACCTTCGTAGGTGGTGTAGCAGTTAAGCGCTTTATCTCTGCATACAGACGACGCGAGTTCGATTCTCGTGTGTTGGAAAAGTAGGGACAGTGTATCCCTCTCAGCCCAGGTTGACACTGTCAAGCAGGGTCAAAGCCGTTATTATATTTCAACATGGGCGTGAAATACTTGAACTGAAATATAATGAAAAAAAAATAACCGTTCATCATTTTTTTTCAGAGGAATGAAGTACCTGCTAAGAGCGATTAACAGCGTATCTCCAATTCGTAGTTGGTAAAGAGAAATACATTTCTCTCGCTCTCTGTCTCTGTATCTCTCTGTATCTCTGTCTCTTTATGTCTGTCTTTGTCTCTGTCTCTCTGTCTGTTTGTTTGTCTGTCTGTCTGTCTGTCTGTCTGTCTGTCTGTCTGTCTGTCTGTCTGTCTGTCTGTCTGTCTGTCTGTCTCTGTCTCTCTGTCTCTTTCTCTCTCTGTCTCTCTCTGTCTCTCTCTGTCTCTCTCTGTCTCTCTCTCTCTCTCACACACACACACACACACTCACACACACACGTACACACAGACACGCGCACACACACACACACACACACACACACACACACACACACACACACACACACACACATTATATATACATTTTTTTTCTTTAAAAATTTGGTAGAGTATTAAAATCTCCCTGCCGTATCGATACAACAGTAACCGCATTGAAGCTAATAGATTCGAAAATAGCACACGACTTGATCCGATTGTAAAGCATGTCTTTCGACAAAGATGGGGATATTATGGATTGTTGCAGCAGTTTTGATTAGCGGAATTTATGTGGTGAGCTGAATTGTGAAACAGGTAAGGGAGGCTTTGTGGTTTTGGACTATCATGTAGACTACTTTAAAACAAAAATAGTGTGTATGTAAAGGAGTATTCACAGACACGTATACTTGTTTATGCTTTTGCATGCAAACGCAAGCACACGTAAAAGCCAAATATGTAAAACGTATACTCGAGTACGCGCGTACGTTCATGCACACGCATACACACACACAAATTCATACACATACATACACACAGAACGACACACACACTTACATTCATACACACACACATACACACACACACACACACACACACACACACACACACACACATGCGCGCGCATACATACACTTACACAGAGAACCACACTCACACTCACACTCACACTCACACTCACACTCACACTCACACTCACACTCACACTCACACTCACACTCACACTCACACTCACACAAACACACGAATTAAAGCTTTCTTAACAGGACGTTGTATGCCCATTGCCTTAGAACATGATCAACACTTTTGTCATATGTAAAAGTACACTATGCTGTTTTTACAATTTCACAGGAGATCCAAAAACTCGCTACCTTAGACTTACAAAGTTTTGTCTAACATTTTTTGCTGCATTAAGAGTTACTAAGGCCATCAATATGCTTTATCTGCCTTATCAAATTCATAAAATATATTTGAGTTATTATCAATATATTCAAAGAATTGAATTCGAAAACATTTTGTAAATTTCAAAAATTTTAACTTCAGTTATCTCAAAAACTAGTTACTGAGAAGATAGAACTGTGTAAATATAGGGTAGCGAACTGAATGGTTTTACCAAGAAAACAGCAGTGACTGTTGCTTCAAAGGTAATGAAGAAGGGGTTATCACAACTACGGCAGGATAATCGGAAAACTGTACCATTGTAGATACAGTGAACGAAATGACGAGTACGTGAGTACTGAGGAAAAAGTCATTGTTCGGTCCGGCCTGGGCATAAATTAATGTTCATCGTTCGAGAGTACTCGTGTTCAACTGGTCCTCATTAAATGAGAAACTGTCGTTTCTGTTCTTGTTGTGTCTTGGTGTTGCTGTGTTGTTATTGTTGTTTTTATTTTAAATTTGGTGTTGTTGTTGTTGCTGTGTCTTGATGTTTGTGTTGTTGTTACTGTTGTTGTTGCTGTTGTAGTTGTTGTTGATATTGTTCTTGTTTGATTCTCGAGTGGAGAGAACTTTCTTTTTTATATTTTAAATCGAGTATCTCGGTCTTTCAGTTGGGATGTTGTGTCCTTCTCGAGCTCATGTGACCTTATGCAGTTGCGACGCAGTAAGACTTTCACTACAACGAAAAAAATCTCAGCTCAGGTTTGGCTGACAGACAAGGTTGGAAGCACGCCTTCTTATTTACCTAAATTGTGTCAACAGGGACGTAAAAGCAGCTACATTTTTACAACTCACCCACAAAACAGTGGCCCTACTGTTCCATCGTAGCGGGTGCTAGGATAAGGGATCAGATTTCAGCAAGCTGATGGGGAAAAAACCTCATCCGTAATCTCACCCTAAACGTCTTCGCTGTTATCATTTCCCATATGTGTTAAGAGTTCTTTCCTCAACCATGAAGGCTTTGCTGGTGTTGCAAAACTGTCTTTTGCCTTATCGTTGGAGGGCGCCACTGGTAAGCCCTACTTCTTTACTTTCATTCTGTTGTTTCTGCCTGTCTGTTTACCTTTTCCCAGCTCTGAATGACCAGTATTGTGTTGATGTGCTTTTTAAAACTTTAGCAAACACACAGACAAACAAACAAACACACACATACTTCGCTTTGTTTTCCTAAATTATCTCAGTGGGTGGTTGGTGTATGTTTTGGCATGGTTTGCTTCTTTTTTGTTTACACACCAAACATAATAATATGACGTCCTTATCTGGCCTCTTCTTATTACTTGTATGTTACTCTCTAGTAATACCTCTAATCTTCGGCACTTATATGACCTATTTGTTCTACAATTGCCGTAAAACTGCGAGAAAAAAATATGAAAGATAAAAAGGAGGAACAATAGAGAGGAAAAAATGTGAAAGATAAAAAGGAAGAACAATAGAGAGGGAAAAAGAATAATAGAATGCATTATTCTGTGTGAGAAAACACTTGAGGGGCCAAGACGAGCCAGTTTTGATCTCATGGAAGTAGGCCGTGTATGTGGGGGGCCTATGTCGGCATCATTTTTAAAGTACAGTTAAGGCAGTTTTTACAATTTTACAGGGAGCTAAAAAAGAAAAAGAAAAAAAAAGAACGTAGTTACCAAGAAAAGAATTTGTTCATTATTATCTTTACAGCAAATATAACGCTTGCTGGCAAAGAGTAACTTCTCAAATCTTAACCGTATATAGATCTATCAAAGTTATAGGAAGAGTTTGAGCACTTTATAAGTATCAAATAATAAAAGAAAATAATGTGTTATACTTAAAAAAGAGCATCAATTGAAAATCTTCTACTTTAACCCCTGTGTCGATTTTCGACTTACAGGTTCATTCATTGACTGCAAGCAGCAACTCATTTTGTCAGCTCACTTTGCTAAATTTTAATGATGTTTTCGTGGAAATAGCGCTCGTTTTTTTATCCCTGTACAATCGTATAAACTGCGTATACATTACTTTTAAGAAGGACTGCAGTATGTTAGCGCTTAAAGCGCTTGTGTTTGAGTTAGGGATCTGGCAGTTAGAGACGAGGGGAGATTTGGGGTGTGGGAGCCGAGTTGTTGAGCCTGGTCAAATTGACACAAGAGCGCGAAACTCCACGCGGGTTTTGGTTTTATTGGGGGGGGGGGGGGGGGGATAGCATATTGTCGAAACTGTCTGAGCCGGCAACGCTATTGTCGAGGAAAACAATAGTTTTCTTAGACTGGTAGATGTTTTGTATGGTGAAGTGGGTTACGTTTTGTGAAGTAGAAAATGCGAAAAAAAGGAATTAATGGGTGTCTTACATTGTGAAGCGGGTTATGTTTTATGAAGTAGAACATATAAACGCGAAAGAGAAAAATTAGTGGATGTCTTACATGGTGAAAAGGGTTACGTATGAAGTAGAAAAAATACGGAATCTCTCTCCCTCTCCCTCTTTCTCTTTTTCCCTTTCTTTTTTTCCTTCCTTCCTCTCCCTCTTCCTTTTCCTCTCCTTTTATATCTCTCCTCATAATGTCCTCCACTCCTATAAGAAGGATAACATAAGGTTGAACCAGTAATAAAAAGGAAAGAGATTAAAGAAAAAAGAGCAAGAGAAAAAACAACAAAAAGAATGACAAATTTAAAATATTTATGTTCAACATGTATAGAAGATGAGTTCTCAAGTTTTACGTGGAAAATAACTTTATTATGTTTTTGGTTTGGTTTGAAATTGTTGTCGTTTTTGTTGGTTAAATTGTACCTGAACACTATTCTGGAGGCAAAATACATTAGATCTATTATCATGTTTCAGTTGTATCTACTTCCTCAATGGCTTCTGTCATCACAATTTGTTTCCCGATGTAGTGGAATCAGGCGCTCGTCAATTTTTGGGGCATGTGGAGATATTGGTGTCGTAGCGGAGCTTGTTCATTTGTCTATCTTTCGATGGGAAAAAAAATACCCGGCTATCTTGAATAGACGTCAAGACATTTGCGATTGAAGGAGGTAAGGGGTCTCCCGGTTTCAAAGGTATAAAAAGCGAGATAATGGCAACCAAAGTTTGGCTGCTTCCCTAGCATAAGAGTCTTTGGAAACTGAAAATGTACAATTTGTGCGAATTTTATCGACGTTTCCCCATAAAATAAACCCGCAAAAAAGTTTTTTTATTAGGACCTAACAGGCGTTAAGCCAAATAACAAAAATTCTCAAAAAATTGCCGATCCTGGGGGAAAAGGCCGATATCGTAGTTTTCATTATTTTGACGAGCGCCTGATTTCACCACGATATCTCCCATATTTGTTTCCATCTGTCTTTCGACTGCTCTGTCATTACAAACTGACAGCAGAACTTTCCCAACCGATTGTGTCTTTCTTGTCCAGAGAATATAACCCCAGCTAGAGGAATTTTCGGAAATGTTTTTGTTTTGGTTTTATTCCTTTTTTTAAAAATAGTTTTCTTAAATATTGGATTTTTGTTTTTAAAAAAATAATTTTCTGAAAAGATGCTGTCTTTTAAAAATAATTTTCTGAAATGTTGACAGTTGAAAAATTTTTTTGAAATGATGTGTTTTAAAAATAATTTTGTGAAATCTTGGTGCTTTTTTAAAAAGAATTTTGAGCTGGGTTAATTTTCTTCAATGCCTTGAGCGAACAAGTACGAATGCTGTTTTGAGATAAGCACGATAAGATTGATTTTTAAAAGTGTGGTTAAGTTTGAGCTTTGACATTTCGCGCCGAACAACAGTGGAGAAAATGAATAAATCATGACGGTAGGCTACGTCTTCTTTCACGGTGAGTGCTTTTGTAATAATAAATAAATACTATATTTTGTATAGCGCAAATTCTCGCTCTACAACAAGCTCTATGCGCTTTTCAATCTATATTATTACCCTAGCAGACCTGCTAACATTCTGTAACAATCTCAACTTTCTGGGAAGCATACAGTGCATGCAGGGATTTCATAGGCGCTAAAACACTAACATACTGACGAAATCTTTCACTGTCTATGTCCGGGTACCCATTCGCATCTGTGTGGAGTGAGGAACATTCGAAAAAAAAGTGCTTTTCCCAAGGACACAAAGTCGGGCCTGAGGCTCAAACCCCCGAACCTGCATCTTCATGATTACGAGACCTGTAGCCTAATCACCAGACTACTGACGCCAAAAATAAATAAAAATAAACACCATCCTTACACCTTGTCATTAAAAAGAGCACCCCCCCCCCCACCCCCCATCCTTCCCTTTTTCTGTTGAAAAAACAGAAAGAGAAACAACTGACCCACAAAGCGGTAAAAAAAAAAATCTCTCTCCCTCTCCCTCTCCCTCTTTCTCTTTTTCCCTTTCTTGTTTTTCTTCCCTCTTCCTTTTCCTTTCCTTTTATATCTCTCCTCATAATGTCCCCCACTCCTATAAGAAGGATAATATAAGGTTGAACCAGTAATAAAAACAAAAGAGATTAAAGAAAAAAGAGCAAGAGAAAAAAACAACAAAACCAACCAAAAAACAAACAGAACAACAACAACAACAAAAGTGCAAAAATACTTAAGCAAGGGCAAAATAGTTACCAGGACTCTAAGTACGTAGTTACCTCCCCCCCCCCCCCCCCAATGCCTCCTCTTCTGGGCGCCTGATTCTTTTTGCAGCCTTTCTACTTCTACTCCTTGGTTCCTTCTTACTGCTGTCTTTGAACCACACCCCTGATCTTAGGGTAGATAAGATCTAACACCTATCCTTCTTGGATACGAACGAACAAGTTTGGAGGTCCCGCGTGCAAGTTCCTACCAAACTTCAAATGTTTAATTATTTGTCCCGCGCGCTCTTTTGACCTTATGCAGTTGCAAGCGCCGTAAAACACTTACTAAAATAAAAACAAAAGTATGTAGTAATATAATACATAATATTATGCTGCAACGCGAACTAAAAAAAGCTTTTAAAATATATTTCTTTAACGCCATCCTTGACCTTAAAGCTATAAGATCCAGAAGAAGTTCGTGACAATTGTGTCTGCCAGTAAAAGGTTTCATGTACAAAAACGGTTCGCGGGTGGTTGGCGGATGCTCTCTTGTAACACCTCTTATCTTCAGCACTTATAGGAGCTTATTGCATTTCAACATCTCAATGAACACCAAAATGCAAGTTCTGAAATGCTATGACTGGTCAACCTTTCTATATGGCTGTGAATGCTGGACAATCACTAAAGACAGTGAAAATAAAATAGAAGCAACAGAAATGTGGTTTGTGAGGAGACTGCTAAGAGTATAGTGGAAGGAAATGAAATTAAATGAGTTAGTGCTTGATGAAGCCCACGCGGGACGCTCAATGTTAAAAACAATCAGGAAACGACAAATGCAGTTTTTGGGACACATAAATAGACATAAGGGTCTTGAACATCTAGCTCTCACTGGCGAAATTGAAGGCAAGCGAGACATGTGAAGGCCCAGAACAACACACTTGGGGAACCTAAACAAATAGGTAACATGGAAAGGTCAGGGAAACGTTGCTTTTTGAGAGCATCCGAGCAAAGGAATGAATGGAGAACCACGATCGCCGATGTCTGTCGCAGATCTGGCACTGGATGATGATGATGATGATTGCATTACAAGTGCCGTAATACTATTACTAAACAAATGCCCAGCCCCCTCCCACAAAAAAACCCAACCGATTCGCTACGAAGGTGAAGGATTGTGTGTTGTACCATTCTACTATTGGAAGCGCAGTCTTGGCAGTTCTTTGTTTTGGGACGTAAAAGACGACTGTTTGTTTGTTTGATTGTTTATTTGTCTGTTTTCTAGATTTGTTTTGTGTTTTTTTTGTTTTTTGTTTTGTTTGTTTGTTTGTTTTTTTTTGGGGGGGGGGGGGTTGGTTGATTTTATAAAGTGTATTTGAGTTAAAGTTTTGACATTGTATCTTGAAGGAAATGATGAAAATAGTTGTGTAGATGGGTGGACTTGTTTACTTTCTGTTTTTTAGTTCGTACGTCTGTTTGTTTGTTTGTTTGTTCGTTCGTTTTATAAAGTGTTTATGTTCAGTTTTTATCATTTTACGCGTAAGAAAAGCGAGGCGAGGCAGCATAATATGCATGTATGTAGTCTTCGACTTCGTCAATACACTCTGAGAGAGAGAGAGAGAGAGAGAGAGAGAGAGAGAGAGAGAGAGAGAGAGAGAGAGAGAGAGAG
>NW_004798109.1:140154-141588 GCF_000002075.1 Aplysia californica | reverse complement strand
AGGGGTTACGGCCCTCGCAACTGCATAAGGTCATGAGCGCGCGGGACACGCCAAACATTTTCAGTTGGTTGGAAATTTGAACTTTTGCCCGGGTGGCGGCCGAAGCCTACTCTTTTCGATTTTAGACCACAAGGGATCTTTGACGTGCGCAATTTGCACACTGGCCCTCCGAGATTTTTCACCCTTGTCCGAGAAGGCTAGATGTAGATCTTTCTTACCCTAAGATCCGGGGTGTGGCTGAAAGACAGCAGTAAGTAGGAGCCAAGGAGAAGCAGTGGAAAGGCTGCAGAAAGAGTCCGGAGCCCAGAGGAGGGGGCAAAGGGGGTGAGGGGTGGGGTCAGAAAGAGGAGACGAAAGCAGACGACTGAATATTGCTAGAGAGCAGGAAAGGAGATAAAAGGAGACAGTTTTAGAGAAGAACATTTTCCGTCGCTACCCGGATTCGAAACAGGGACCTTTGAACGAGAAGCGAACACCCTAACCTCTAGGCCACGGTACAATAATGATCAAGAATGAAGCAGGTTTTTTTTCTTCTCTCCTGAACAATCTTGCTGTCTGGGCTAAAGTTTTGTACATTTGCACAGCTTGTCGATGATGTAGAACTTTTTCTTCGGGTGTTTCACGTCCGCCAGTTTCCCCTTCGCTCTTGTTTACTCGCATCGTGACCGGTATTATCATGCGGCGCTCACTCAAACGCACAGGGATATTGACACACACACACACAGACACGGCGCAGCGCGGTGTCGAGATGCGTAATATTGTGACAAATTCTCGTTGACGAGATGTCAAAAGGGACTTAAGTGCCGGGTAAACAGGCTGAAGGAGAAATAGTTGACACAGGCAGGTACCGATGACACGGATGTATCCGGATAAATCTCACAATCCGTATACATCTTGAAATCCGGAAAAAATCCCGAAATTCGGACTTCTAAAGTTATTTAGATTTTGTTATATTATAGTCCTACCATGGGGAACGAAGTATTAGAGAATATTGTAACAACAGGCAAGTTTGATGGAAAGAGAGGCAGAGGCAGACAGAGGGAAAAGATACTGGATAAGTTAACAACAAAGGTGGGAACAGCAAGAACAACAGACACCATCGCTGCATCGCAAGACAAATTGAAGTGGAGATCCATGATCGCCCACCGCCCACGACAGTCGGCAAGGCACCAAATGATGATGATATTATAGTCCCACCTATTCATTAAACAAATATTTTAAACTCTTAGTCCTGGGTGTACTGTACTTTATAAAGAATTATGAAAAAAACTGTCTTTAGGTTACAAGAAGCATTTGGCAATAACATTTATGACCCTGAGATTTTGAGTCTTTTGATTTTAGTAAAAGTTCCAGGACACTCCCAGAACGTCACAGTTTTAAAAATAAAATTTTTATTATTGTTTTTCTTTTTTTTTTTTTTTTGGGGGGGGGGGT
>NW_004798109.1:138843-139968 GCF_000002075.1 Aplysia californica | reverse complement strand
GGTTCGTATTTAATTTACACCTATGTCATTTGGGTTTAGTCAAACTTCTCGAAAAAAACCGCCACACACGCAGATTTGAAATCAAATAACCTGGGTAGGAAATAATGTAATGATATTTTTTCTTGCTCGTTCACGGCTTTTATGTTTGCATGACGGGTCTTTGAAGATGGTCGTCTACAGTTTTTTCCCCCGAACTCTTTATTATATTTTTTATGGTTTTTTTTTTTTAACAAGTGTCTCTTATGGTCGTGTTTAGAGAAGTTCTAAAAATAATAATATGTTCTCGTGGACGTCATTTATATCCCTATTATTAATTTTGTTTCTTTCTACATTTCATTCCGCCAATGCGCTTTTAGGCACTCGTCTTTTGTGAAGCCCAGATAGAAAATCATCAATAGGACGTACGAAGTTTTTATTCAGGGAATGGGCGCACATTGAGACTCTCCCTTCAACCCGTAAAAAAGTATATTTGAACACTCACCCACACCCCTTTTTTTGTGTTTTCTTACTACGCCCTGCCCATTAAAAAATAAGTCGACCGTGTCATGGGGCATTACCCGAAAGTGGCCGTACAGAGAGTGAAAAGCCCGGATGAGTGTAGGTCTCCTTCTCCTACTCCGTCTGTTTCTCTACCTCTTTCCTCCTCTTCTTTATTTTCAATTTTTATTCCTCTTTCTCTACCTGTTCTTTCTATTCATCCTCTCCCACCTCCACCTCTTCTTCTTCATCCTCCTCCTCCTCCATCTGTTACTCCCCCATCCTCCCTCTTCTCCTCCTCCTTTCTTCCTCCTACTCTCCCCTTGTAATAAAGAATATCGTCTTCTCCTGACAAGCTCCCGTGATGTCACCGACCGACAATTTTCTGTGACGATCGACGGGAACCAAATGGCGAGTGCAATTTCGCGCGCTCCTCTGGCGTCATTTGCGAAAACACAAAGATGATCAGCCCGGTAATTTCAGCGCCGACAACCTTTAGCGAGGAGTTTACAGAGGGGACGGGGCGATACTTAGTCAGTGCTTGTATCGATACTACTCCCCTCAGGAGCGTGGCATAACGTGTCGCCCGTGCTTAAAGTCTCAGTACGATGGACGTCTGTGTTTCTGTGTGTGTTTCTGTGTGTGGGG
>NW_004798109.1:132038-134470 GCF_000002075.1 Aplysia californica | reverse complement strand
GAGAGAGAGAGAGAGAAAGAGAGAGAGAGAGGTAGATCTGGTGCTAGAAGCTTGAGGAAGGGACGCATCCCCCCCTTCCCCTCCTCCCTGGGTTAAGGCAAAATGCAATTCGGAATGTCACATATCACTCTGGAATCTTTTCGTCTTAGCTGTTTTCTAGACACATCACCTGAGGGTTTGATTCTCAAGTTTCACATAGTTAAAATGAAAGAAGTTCTTGACCTTTCTTTCAACGTGTCCCCTTCAATCTCCCACCCACCTTACCCCAACCGACCTAAAAAAACCTAAATTTTAATGAATACAATCGAAATAAAAAAACAAAACCCTTTTTGTCTTTGAACGAGGTCTAAATATGTTTTAATTTTATGTTTGTCGAGTTGCTTTCAACAGAAGAGTCCAGCGAGATAATTGTTTTTCAATTCTGCGCATAGGTAGTTTTACACTTCATCAACGTAATTTAAATTGTTTAGGAGGCGGGCTTCTGGTCCTGCCTGTCAGGGTCACCTCGGAGTGAGAGTTTAATCTTATGCAGTTGCGAGCGCCGTAAAACCCTCTACTATTAAAAAAAAAAAAATATATATATACCAGTAGAAAGATCGAGATACGCGATAAAAAATTTCCTCCCTCGCTCAAGAATCAAACTTGTTTCTCATGCATGCGACAGATAAGCACCTATCAGCACATTGAAAAAGCAAAATAAACAGACTGAAAAATGAGAATGCGTGTGGTTGGCGGGTGCTCTGGTGTGGTTTGCTCCTTCTTTCTTATTAAACATTTATTGTCCTTATATCCCCTCCTTTTAGCGTCTGATAATGCTTTGTAACACCCGAAATCTCCGGCACTTAATGATCTCACTGTACTGTAAGTGCCGCAAAACTCTTACTAAAACTTGTTTTTTTAATATCTGAAACAACAGAGGATTAGAAAAGAAATAGGACGTACAAATTACGCCCGCCAACCAACCGTTTGAGTCTTGTTCGACTCCGTCGTACGTCACTTTTCAGAATTGTCTATGTCAAAGTCTTTCATGAAGCCGTCAGTCTGTTCTTTACTCAAAACTGACTTGAATTTCGTGACGAAAGTATAACACGGTAAATCATTTCAGCAACAACAAACGATAAAAACAACTAGTTTGTAAGGCGTATTTGTGAGGCATCGTGATGAAATCAGGCGCTAGTCAATAATGAAATCGAAGAAATCGGCATTTTTCCGGAAGTTTGGAATTTTTTATCGAATTTTTGTCTTTTGGCTCAACACCTTGTATGTCCATTCAAAAACGCTGATGTGTGGATTTTATGGATAAAACGTTGATTAAAGGCACGAAAAATGTACATTTACAGTTTTCAAGGAATCCTGAGTTACGAAAGTCACTAAACTTTGGCGGCCATTTTCTCGCTAACTTTACTTCTGAAACCAGGTGACCCCACCTCCTTCTGTCACAAATATTTCGACTTTTATCCAAGATAAATGGATATTTTTTCATCAAATGCAAGACAAATGAACACTCTTTAAGATAACACCAATAACTCCATAATATGTATAAGAACTGACGAGAGCTTGATTTCACCACGTCGTGACACAGTTATTGGAGAGGTTTTTTTCCCGGGCCTTCGTGGTTTCCTAAAATAACCATGTCAGAAGAGCTTGGGGTTTATTATGTGGTATTACAGGACCATTCTGATTATTCTGAATTATTGGCTAGAGACTTTTATCACCTGGAATATATTATTACATTCGACAACAGGGGCGAAATGGGTAGCTCGTCTGATAATAGAAATTATACTCACTGCCAACTGGAAGGTAAGGCAACTAATGATCTTTCGCATGGGCTTGTGGAAAACAGTTTGAGTTTACGAGTAGAATTTTGAAGAAATAATATAATACCCCCCTTTTTCGGGGGGGGGGGGGGGGGGGGGGGGAGGGGAGTTGTACTTTTGTTTGTTTGCTTGTCCTTCTTCTTGAAATGTAGGTATAGCTAAACAAATTAGAGACACATTCTCCCAAAATCGAATATTTTCTGGGAGAACTATATTATTTACATGTTTAAGACAGGACGGTGATAGTATATTATCGCGTCAGTTGTTGGCACTTACATGGTCAAAATTGTGTTGATAGTGCCATAAAACATTTACTGGCTCAATCAAAATCGAGCGGTGGTGTTCTTGAGACAGTAGAGGACAGGAGTACCTCTTTTTTGAAATATTTCAACAGACAGGGCCAATTCGTCGATGATCGTTGAAACTCCTGATTACAGCTTGACAGTAAAAAGTTCCACTCGAAGGCTGAACAATCATGATCTGCCACCATAACGCATGCAATACTATTTTTTCTACCACCACACGATCTGTCAGATTTTTCTCGTATCTTTCCTGATACAGTCCTGATTTTATTATCACGACTTAAAAAAACGAAACAAAAAACTATCTTTAACA
>NW_004798109.1:128854-130647 GCF_000002075.1 Aplysia californica | reverse complement strand
TCTCTCTCTCTCTCTCTCTCTCTGAAAAATCGAATAATTACTTACGACACCGAGTTTGCGCCATAGTATCGAACACGCCCTTTTCGTAAGAAGCAGACGAGAGAGTGAGGTCTTTGGCAAAGTTACCAGGACCGTATGAAGTTGTTCCGGCTCTCGACTCCTTCCAAAACCCCACTGAAATGTCCGATCACTTTGGTGAGCTCTCAAAAAGAATTAAATCTGTGCGCATTTTTTTTTTGGTGAGGCTGACGAAAGTTTCTTTCGTTTCGAATTGGCCTGGAGTTTGGACAAAAAGCTAACTTGCTTGAAATTCTATAGACTGGGTGGAATATCATTAGATTCATTTTCCCTCATTTTTGGGGGGGAAGTAGGGGTGGTAGGGGAATGAGATTCTCGTTGGATTCGGGATCATAATGTATTTCCCATGTGGTGTTAGTTTTGTCAGATTCCATAGCTTAATCAGCAGCCCTCTACGTGTACCTTTTTTCTATCGCCCTCTCTGTCTTTCTCTCTCTTTCTATCTGTCTTTTTTACTCTCTCTTTCTCTCTTTCTCTCCTTGTCTTTCTTTCTTTCTTTCTTTCTCTCTCTCTCTTTTTCTTTCTTTCTCTCTTTGTCTCTCTCACTCTCTCTCACATTCATACCCGCCCAACACACACACTTAGTCTCTGTCTCTGCTCTCCGTCTTCCTTTGTTTTCCTTCTTTACTTCGCTTTCCCTGTCTCCTTCTGTCTCTTTCTCTTCCTATCGCTCTCAGTCTGCTCTCTCTCTCTTTCTCTTTCTCTCTCTGTCTTTCCTGCCCTCCCTCTCTCTTTCTCTCTCTCTTTCTTTCTCTCTCTTTCTCATTCTCTTTCACACACACACAACACACAAACACACTCACACACACATACACACACACATATATACACAACACACACACTCATATATACACAACACACACATACACACGCACCACACACACACATCCACATCCCCATACACGATCAAACGAACTAAACTGCAAACACGAACAAAGGTATTTTGTTCTGATAGAGATTTGTCAGTAGAGCAAAGTAGTAAAGATAATATGATGAAAAAAAATCCATCATGAAATTATAAGGCTTACCATCATAACATCCTGTAGAGGAACGTGTTACTTTTTGATTCAAAGAACACGATATGCTATTTCTTGCTAAAGGTTACCGTGACGTCATACCATAGACTTATAATATAATACCATCCGAGGCTATGCACTGTGACGTAATTCCGGTACACGATGGAGGGCGCCATTTGAATTTCTTTGAAACTATGTAATGGAGAGCAAGGAGGGAAAGGTTTCATTAACATGCTAATAGCGAGACAGATGTTTGCCTTTATTTGGGCTTGCAACCACCTGCCCAGCGAAGTTTTTTTTTTTTTTTTGCTGACTGTCTTTCTATCTCCCTATCTGTCTTTTTTCTCCCTTTCATTTTTTTTTCTTTCTTTCTTTCTTTCTTTCTTTCTTTCTTTCTTTCTTTCTTTCTTTCTTTCTTTCTTTCTTTCTTTCTTTCTTTCTTTCGTTCTTTCAAGACGTTGTCCCCTCGACTGCAGGATGTAGCCCTCCAACAACGACCTCCACTCTGTTCTATCAGCTGTTATCCGTATCCAGGTTGTACCCGTCAGCTCTCTGATGCCGTCTTGCCTCCTTCCCTTTGTTCTACCTCTTGATCGTTTTCCTATTCCTGATCTTTTTGTCTCTCTGGAATCTTTCACTCTTCCGATGTAACAAACGGCACATGGTTTTTAAAAAAAAAGAACAATGGTATCTCTGAAG
>NW_004798109.1:124232-127009 GCF_000002075.1 Aplysia californica | reverse complement strand
AGGGGCGGGGAGAAATAGGTAGAAAAAAGAAAGAGGCAGATAAAGAGAACATTAAGTTTCTTTCCTGGCTTGGTACATTTAAACAGCTTAGCGTCAATAACTTCCGTATTCTTACATAATATTTTCCATTCTTTTTAATTTTTTGTTTGGCTGAAACGCAATACGGCATCGTAAAACATGGGTACCATAAGATGCGGATAATCGGTGTTTTGATGTGTGTTTGGTAGTTGGAAATGTGCCACTACATTGCCTTAGGACTGTTGCTGATCTGGCGTAATGTATTTTATGTTCGTTGCGTGAGTCAAGAGTTACTGACGACTGGAGAGATGTAATGTTGCCAACACCAGGCGTCAGCCACGTCGTTGTGACGTCAGATTCCGTGGTATCTGGTTTAACCGTAGCACTGGCGTCTGTGGTGTAGCAGTTAGGCACTTCGCTGTGGCAAGCAGGAGGAGACCCGAGTTCGATTCCCGAGAAGGGAGACTTCTTTTCATCGAGTATCTCAATCTTTCTGCTTGGATGTTGAATCCCTCTGTGTTCAGGCATGGTCAAAAACCTGCTCCTTAAAAGATCAAAATATCCAAATTGTGGTGATGATGGCGTAGAAACCCCAACACTTGTTATCAATTTCTTTTTAAACATTGATATCGGCTCTAAGCCCTCTCTGTTCGTTTTGAACCGTCCCCGAGAGTTATGAGGTTGTTTGTTCTACATGGCTACATCTTTCTGCATGCGATTGGTGTACTAAATGACTAAGGCGAGCAATTGGCCATCTGGTAGACTCAATCCTCAAATCATAAGCTGACTAATTGCTTTTCGGGTACACTCAATGTCTCTAACAATAGGCGACGAATTGTGGTTCTCATATTATTAGACGTAATCTCTGTTTGGCAAAAATTTTTACGGCGCTTATAACTAAGGTACATAAAAAAGGTCATATCATGAGCGCTTATTCATTCTATCAAAAAATAAGAGGACACCACCTTGTCGTTCATACAGCCAACAGCCTTTACACAAACGGAAAAAGCCTTGACGAAGTCTGTTTGTTGTTTATTTGTTTATTTGTTTATTTGATTATTGAAAATCACATCGACTGAATAAAGGTCACTTAGTTTGTTGTTTGTTTTTTTAAATTAGAAAAATATAATTTACGAGTTTTTTTCTGATTCAACAGAACACATCAACACAGTGATGGTCATTTAGTTCTGGGGAGAAGTTAGACAGAAACAACAGAGGGAAAGTATAGAAGTTGGGCCTTCAAGTATCACCCTCCATTCAACCACCGTGGCTAAGTCACAGCGGGAAGTTGACGGGTGCTTTGGTGTGGTTCGCTCCTTTTCAGCTGTCAAACTTTCATTGTCTTCATCTCTCATCTTGCTTTTTGTGTTTGTTACTCTCTTGTAACACCTCTAATCTTCGGCACTTGAATGACCTTTTTGTGCTGCAAGTGCCGTAAAACCCTTTAAACAAAAGACAAAGGTACGAAACGTCCGTTCGATTACTCTCATCTTTTGTCGATAGAAGATTTTTTTAGACAATGTTTTCTCCTCGCTAAGCTACGAGCAGTTTCGTTTATAATGTGCCTTTTTTTTTTACCTTTTCTTATAAGCGGAATTATCTCTTGACGCAGGGATCGATGCTCGAGGCTAGAGGCATCAGTGAATGTTGATGCTCGCTGTCTTGATAATAATAGTATGTTTATTTGCAAGTGCTTACAAATTTATTTGGGGGGGGGGGTTGTTTGTTATTATTTTTCTTTTTGTATCTGATGTCTTCGAGGCTAGTCTGAGTCATGATTATTGCTTTCTGAAACAAGGGTTGGTGTGTGTTGGTGTTTGGGTTTTTTATTTCGTAGGTTTTTTTTGGGGGGTGGTTGTTTGTTTGTGCGTGTGTGAATGTATGTATGTGTGTGTGTGACTGTGTGTGTATGTGTATGTGTGCGTGTGTGTATGTGTGTGTGTGTGTGTGTGTGTGTGTGTGTGGGAGGGGGTGTTATGCGCGCGCGCGCGTGTGTGTGTGTGTGTGTGTGTGTGTGTGTGTGTGTGTGTGTGTGTATGCTAATATGTTGTATGGGGGAGAGTATGTGAGTAAGTGTGTTTCAGTGTGTGCGTGTGTGTGTGTGAGTGTGTGTGTGTGTATGTGTGTTTGTGTGTATGTGTGTGTATGTGTGTGTGTGTGTGTGTGTATGTGTGCGTGCACGCTTGTGCGTACGTGTGTGAGCAAAACAAGTCCTGGGCATTTGGTTGGGGAGACTTTCGTTGTTTGTCAGAGTCGAGACTTGGAACTGAGGTTCACTTGTAAGCGTGGGATGATGCTACAAATACTACGTCCTTCATATATTATGAATGTCGATTTTTCTGTCATCCGTTCGTTTCGGAGGTGAATAAATGAGCCACGCACGACTATATAAAAACATCATACAATTACCGTTAACCCTGTTCGTCTTCAAATAATTCCTGTTGCTCTGATGAAAAGCTCCTCTTTAATGCCAAGTCCTATGAATGCCATACCAGATGAAATGCGGAGCAGAGAGGAGTTAAATCTTTCACATTCACAACGTTGTCGTTTCCAAGTGCGTATAGGTTTGGCATGGCGGCATGCGAGGCTAGCGCGCACGTGTTGATGGGGATTCTCATAACGAGTCTGACGTTTTGGCTTATGATGAGGTCTTCGAAAATATATGCCAACCTTTCCCTCCTGACCCTTCATTTGAATTCAGGGCGAGTCAGCAAATTTGTTAAAGTAAAGAACAACTGGCCTAACATCCAAGTCTCTCC
>NW_004798109.1:121799-123171 GCF_000002075.1 Aplysia californica | reverse complement strand
ACTCTCTTTGTCTGTCTGTCTGTCTGTCTGTCTGTCTGTATGTCTGTCTGTCTGTCTGTCTGTCTGTCTGTCTGTCTGTCTGTCGCTCTCTCTCTCTCTCTCTCTCTCTCTCTCTCTCTCTCTCCCTTTCTCCCTCCCTCCCTCCCTCTCACCCTCTCTTTCCCTCTTACCCCCTCTCTCTTCTTCCCCTTCCTCATCCACCCTCCTCTCTCTCACCTGTTTGTTGAGTGTGAGTATACAACAAGACACCGCTTCTAGCCATCTCATAGTCTCAGTACAAGTGTACTTAAGTATACCCCACAGACGTGTAGTCTCATAACCGAGAATGAGCACTTCTCGGTACTCACGTAATCCCTGTTCGCTCTGATGGGCAAAATCTGAGTCTCCTTGGAACCACATTTAGGACAAGGAAGGGAAAGTTGCACGCGCATTTGAGTAGAGAATGACTTGTGTTTTGCGCTTCATCATCGAGGCCAGGGTGCGCACCATTTCAGAGGAGTTGTTGTTGGTGTTGCTGTTGTTGTTGTTGTTAATTATCTTTTAGAGAGACAAAGCAAAGAGTGGCGAACCCAAATCTTCTGCGTGTGACGGCGAAACGGCTCACCACCACACCACAGATATTGCATGGTCCCTTCACCTCTCTCAGACAAAAAAACGATCAAAGTTGTATCTGATATCTTTGGCTGTTTTGAGTTACTATGACCATGAGTTCAGAAACCGATAACTTTAAGTGTTCTATCTGCTCTATCAAATTAATCATAAGCATACTCGGAAGCGTTATCAAGAATTTCAAAGTGCTGCATTAAAAAAGCTTGACATATCGTGAAATTAAAATATTTTGACGTCAAATTCCTCAAAACTAGGGGATTGCGCTGATAGAAGTTTGTAATTCTGAGGTAGCGCCATATCATAATGCACTCTACACTCTACATTTATATCCCAACAGATCTGATAGCATTTTGAAACAATTTCAACATCTTGGGAAGAATACTAGGAATACTAGTGCTAGGAACCATCTTACAGGCGCTAAAATTATACAGACCGCCGTTATTGCAGGCAGGTTCGAGTGTATTTTAAAACAAAAATCGTTTCGTCGAAAGACGTTAACTTAAAGTATTCATACATCACACAAGCGTGTATAAGTGTGAAACGACCATAAACCAAGGGAACTAATTATGGTTTTGCTTTGAACCTCTGTGTTTATTTTTTAACCTTTTGTGACTCATTTCCTTACCTTATGTGTATTATTATACGTAAGGTCTGTCTCAAAGTTTTGCCGATATATTTATGGCAGTTAGAAGGGTGCTAACAGTTTATCTCAGTATTGCTGTGCGTTTGTGTGCGTGTGTGTGCGTGCGTGTGTGTGTGTGTG
>NW_004798109.1:116427-120002 GCF_000002075.1 Aplysia californica | reverse complement strand
GGGTGGGGGCGAGAGTAATAGTGGAGGGGTGTACGTGTGTGTGTGTGTGTGTGTGTGTTTCTGTGTATGTGTATGTGTGTATGTGTGTGTGTGTGTGAAAGTGTGTTTGTTTGTTTATGTGTGTGTGTGTGTGTGTTTGTGTGTTTGTGTGTTTTGGGGGAAGGGGGAGAATTAGAAGTATAACTAGAGAGTAACATACATGTTTTACAGGAAAGAAGGAGCACACCGCACCAGGGCACCCGCCAAACGTCCACAGCTAGACGTTGCTTGTCGGACCTTTTCGCCAATAAAAGACTCTGGATCATGTCACTCTGCCTATCTGTATTGTTTTGGTTCCGAGCCAGGTTTCCATAATAATATCCGATTTCCGTTGTCTATAAGGTCTCACACTTCCGTTCTTGTCTTCTACCTCCACAATATGTTTCTCAAGTGAGTCATGACATTTTGCTACCTCTGAAGTAAAAAGTTCTATCTGCTCACGACCAAGTTTTGAGAAATTTCAGGTTAAAAAAAAATTGAGCTTAACAATGACATGTCAAGCCTTTTGGGATACAATTCTTTGAATATCTTGATTACAACTCCGCACGAACTAACGATTTTGATAGAGCAGATAGAACATTTGGTTTCTGACTTCATGGTCTTAGTACATGTACTTCAAAACGGTCCAAACTGTCAGATAGAATAATATTGCAATTCTGATATAGCGATTTGCATTAGCCAAAGTTGTGATTCAGTCTTCTTACGTTCAGAATGAGTGTTGGCGTTTCTAGTGGCGTTGGTAGTCAAGTGGTCAGTCTACCGGACCCTTAATCGTGATGTTGCGGGTTCAGGGGTTCGCGAGCCTCAGCTCTGGCCGACGTTTCGTCCTTGGGGAAAAAAGTACTGTACACGGATTTCTCATCTGGCTGTGTCCTTTTGGAAACGGACGTTAAATTCGGAGGTCCTGCCTCCTAAATGACCTAACAGTGTTGAAAAGGACGATAAACCTATGCTATTCCATCTGGCGTTTCTGTACTAAATGGCCATTATTGTGTCGATGGACTTCGCTATGCTCAAACAGCGTTTTTGTGAGCATGGCTACCAGAGAAAACTGCGATAAAAGAAACTAAAATAAGAGAAATTCCTAAAGCATCGGGGTGCATAGATGTGTAAGCAGACATAGAGGGTGACCGCAGAGTTAGTCCTTAAAGTTTATTTTTCCCCCATCTCTTGTCTTTAAAGGTCACATACTTCCTCCTCTGTGGTTCAGTCGTTCACCTGTGTGTGAAGTAGCGGGAAGTATATCAGAAACAGCGCCATAGATTTATATTGGATTTTAATATCCTAGACTGTGTATGCTGACGTAACTCTGGTTTACGGATGAGCGCACTATTTGACTCTATGTATAGCCAAATGGAGTATATGTCGTCGCCGTCACAAGCAATCCACTTAGTCTAAAATTGGTTGAATTTTTGTTGTTTACGTTTTCTCAAATCTCTATGAAAGATGCACTTTTCAACTCACCAAAATGTAGTTTAATTTAATGGCCAAGGCTTACAATGAGCTCGCTTTTTAAGATTGCTGATAGGAACAACACAACAAAGACTAGTTGCTGATTTTTTCTCTCCGGTGTAAAAAGTATCTAAAATTGCTTGTGACACCTACGATATAGGAAAAGGCGCTTTAGGATCTTAACTATAGAGAGACTTGCACTTCATTTTTTAAGCCCTTATTTGAGCACGCTTCGAAATGAAGTTGTTTTCGGTTTTGATTTTTTAAATAAAAAGCGAAGTTGGCGCTCATATGACCTTATGCAGTTGCGAGGGCCGTAAAACCCTCTACTTAAAAAAAAAGAAGAGCGGCAACCATGACAGTGTCCGGTCTAGAATATTAAAACCCAAGTTTGTGGAGGAGACAAAGATGGCGGCCTGCAGCGATGAAGGACTCTCCAAGTTTGTTTTTTTCCCCATCTGCAAAGGTCACCGTTTCTGTGGTTTACCTGACGTATTCGTGGGGATAATTGTTTAACTCTTAATACCTCTCCCCTAGAATAATAAAGTTTTATCTGCACAGTAACTAGTTATGAGAAATGTTACGTTAGAAATGTTGAGTTTCACAACTGGTCAAGCTTTTTTAAATGCACTTCTTTGAATATCTGGAGAACGACTCCGAACAATCTTACGATTTGGATCGAGCAGATAGAACATTTGGTTTCTGACCTCATTGGCTTCATAACTCATAACGGTAAAAAAATTCAGATAGAACTTTGTAATTCTGAGGTAATGATACGGCTTGCCAGTTTATCAGATGCCCAGCGTCGCTCTGTTGTTTACAGGAGTAACAAAACAAAAAGGAAAAAATACTTCTTTACCGCTGCCAATCCATCATATCTCTAATCAAGCTGTATGTTTATTTCATAGATAAATATATATATATAAATATAGGAGGGGCTTTGTTTTTTGGCTCAATACATTTTATCTCCAATTAAAAAACACATTATGTATGTTCTGATTTTTCTGATAAAGAAACGTTGATAAAGGGCATACAACTGCAAATTTTCAATTTCAAAGGGCTCTGATGCTTTGGAAATGACCACATTTGACCTACACCTCTTTCAACCCCAAATTTCTTGACATCTGTTCGAGATAGATGGATAATTCTTTTCTTCGAAAGATAGAAAAATACACTAGCTTTAAGATGGTACAAATAACCCCACATGCCCAAATGTTGACGAGTCCCGATCCCACTGCATCTTGACACTTAATATATCTATAATCAGCCTGTGTTTTTGTTTTGTTTTGTTCTGTTTTGTTGCTTGTTTCTTTTGTTTGGACTTCTAGATTAAATTCATTTTTACTCCGTCTGATGTTTATGATTCAAGTAGGTGCACTAGGAGCGGAGTCATGTAGAAAAGTTTGTAATGCTGAAAAATTGGATGACAAAGGTGGGTTAGCCTCCTGTATAGTATGAGTTAAACAGGTGCGGATTAACTTTACGTATTCTAAGAGTTAAAAAGACGCTGAGGTGAGAGGTAAGAGCTCGTGGGCCGGGCCCCACCGAAAGTTAGCGCCCCGGACAAGCAAAATGTCAACGCGCCCGGCGATTTGCTTGCTAGAGCAACATACTAGAGCGGGGTAACCTCGGTTACAAAAGTAAATAGATCTACTTGACTCGAGAGATATTCTGGCGAGGGCTCAACGCCCCGGAATACCGACCAGAGCAGCAAAATAAACGCGTTGTGACAGGACACCTTTTCTCATTGCTCACCTAACTGCTCGAGGTGTCTCTTTTGTTTTGTTGCCGTTGTTGTTTTAATCTTAAATTTAGGGTGGGGGGGGGGGGGGGGGGGTTAGTTCTTAAATATGGGTAAATTTTTAAAAACTATAAATGTAGCTGGGGGTTTTATTACTACTAAATTTTGTTGTTGTTGCTTTTTAATCATAAATTCAGCTGGTTTTTTTCAAATTTGAAGTGTAGCTGTTTTTTAAAATATTTTAAACATAGGTATTTTAAAAGTTTTAATATATAGGTGTTTTTATGCCCCTACAAATTAGACCTGTTGGTTGGAGTGCATCACTGGTATAATGGTCCTACTT
>NW_004798109.1:106427-111427 GCF_000002075.1 Aplysia californica | reverse complement strand
GTGTGTCTGCCCGTCTGTCTATCTATCTATCTATCTATCTATCTATCTATCTATCTATCTATCTATCTATCTATCTATCTGTTTGTCTGTCTGTCTGCCTGTCTGTCTTTCTGCTTATCTGTCTATCTGTGTGTAGCAGCCACCTTGTGTGTTTGTGCCTGTGCACGCGCATGTCTTCCCTGGAGTAATAAATGTGTCACCTCCAATCCTTTCTGGCCATCTCTCTTTCTCTGGCGTCTAGCAACAGATGGTTTTTGTTAGCTCCCACATAATCTGCGCATGCCTTCTTATCCCATGCACCTACAGCCCGTATTTCTTCGATCTTAGTAGGTAGTTTGGACTCTGCTCTGGTGCGGTTGGCTTTCTTTTTTTTTCTATCTAACGTCTACATTGCATCATCCCTATCTCTCCAGATCCTTCCTTCTTTTTGTGTTTGTTACTCTCTTGTAACACCCACTCGGAAATCGAACTCAAGTCTCCTGCGTACAACAGCAAAGCGCATAGACACTGCTCTCTAGACGCCGGTATACAGTTTTTCTAGGACTGGTTTTTTTTTCTCTAAGTATTCGGCTTGACTTTTATTCCAGGCGTGTGGTTGGAGGGCGCAACTGGTAGCTCCTACTTCTTTACTTTCCCTCTGTTATTTCTGTGTGTCTGTCTTACTTTTTCCCTGCACTGAATGACCATCATAGTGTCGATGTGCTTCTCTTTAATCAAACAAACAATTTTTTTCCAGTTATGTGTTTTGAACTGGCTTCCTCCTGTGAATTATGCGTTTATCTAGGAGCCTACTGTTCTGCCACATCATTATTTATTTTATAACAATAAAAAAAAAATTACACTTTATTGATCCATGGAGGGAAATTTGAGTTACAATGGTAAACGTACAGGCATAAATACACATTTCAATACACAAATTAATATACATGGTAACATGATACCGCACTGCTTACGCTTTACTATATACACCCATGCAGAACAATTTTACGAACATGTTATATTTGCATAATTACCAGTTGTCATTATGCTGCGACCTGACGCACGCTTACATGGCCTGATTAAGGTAAAAGTGCCTTAAAACTCTTATAAAAGTAGAGGGAAAAAAGCAGCGCCCTGGGTTTTGTGTTACGGCTATCGTGTCTTGCTCAAGGACACAACCCATTGACCACCCGTCAGACTTAGAAAAATGGATAACATTCCAGTAAAAAGACTGAGATACTCAATAGAAATTCTCTATACCCGGGTATCAAACTCATGTCTTCTGCGTGTGCCGGCAAAGAGCCAAACCGCTATACCACGGTATGAATGAGCCAGGTCTAAGGGGCAACTGAAGTATGCTTTGGAGATGTGTTTTAAGAGTGAGATGATTTATCAAACCCTTAAGTAAAACTGACTTAGAACATTATTTTTATAGTTGTGTGCAGAGGTAATATTTTATGACACGGCGTAATTATATCGCTACAACGAAAAGTTATTTCAAGGAGAATTTAAAACGAGGAGAGTACTTCATTTCAGAGGACGTCTCTACTTTCAGAAAAACACACACACAAACACACACACACACACATACACATACACATTCACACACACACACGTGCGCGCGCGCACTCACGCACACATATACACCCCCCCCAAAAAAAAAAGACAACCCCGAAAGATAGAAAGAAATAGAGAGAGAAAGACAAAAATACGGGAAGGAAAAAAGTCTCCGGAAAAACCCCTACCAAATACCAAAAGATATATCACTAGCAACTTACACTTCTCCAAAAAATCACCCCTCACCAAAAAAAATAAAAAAACCAAAAGCAAACAAAATATTCCTCAAGTAACTCACACACCTACCTTCCTATCAAAAAGAACCTACGCCTCCCCCACAAAAACAAAAACAAAAACAAAAAGTAACCAAAATATTCCTCAAGCAACGGACACACCTCCGTTCCAACCAAAAAGAACCTACCGAAAAAGAACCCACCTTGTATACCTCAAGCTACTCACACACCCCCTTCCCAGCCAAAAAGAACCTACAACACCCCCCTCCCCCCCCCCCCCACACACACCCCAGCAAAAACAAAAAGAAAACCTAACGAAATATTCCCCCAACAACCTACACACATCCCCTATTGTCCGCCCTGGATCCACCAGCTCGCGAAGGGAGCGACGAGTCAACACGGTTTGTTTACCTTGCACACCTGAGCACTTCCAGACCCAGCATGCATTGCAGCTTCCTCGTACGTGCCTGCTTCCGGTTCTCTTCCGAATGCTCTTTTAATTCTCACCTGTTCACTTCCGGTGGAGGTCATGATAGGGAATAATGGCTGTCAGTATGGCCGTGCTCTCACTGCTTAGTTCATCGGCCCCTTGGCAGACGACAGATGGTCTGGGGAGCTAATAAATTGATATATAAATCTGGGGGGGTTTTCAACAACAAAAAGAAAAGAATATTATGTTATTCACGAGCTTCTAAAACAGTCGTGTTTGTGTGTGTGTGTGTGTGTGTGTGTGTGTGTGTGTGTGTGTGTGTGTGTGTGTGTGTGTGTATGTGTGTGTGTGCGTGCGCACATGTGAGGGATGAATTCAGTCTCCTATTAAGATAATGAATAAATCAAGGAAATGGGTTTTTTCACGCTCGTTGTGCTTTATGTTTTTCAACACGTGTAAATGTTCTTTAAAACTACATTCTTGTGGATGTGTTACTATACAATCAAAGATACCAAATAAATATAAATTTACGGTTTCCAAGAACACTCAAGCTTTGAAAGTCACCAAACTTTGGCGGCCCTTTTCTCGCAACGCTTACCACCTCTGGCACCAGGGGGATCCCCCTACCACATTTAATCACCAATACCTCGACTTCTGCACAAGATACATGGGTATTTTCCCTCATAATTAGGAAAAAAAATGAACAAGCTTTTAGATGATACAAATAACTTTGTGCCCTAAAAACTGACAAGTGCCTGATTCCCCAATGTTCCGACACTTTTCGATTTTTACCCCGAAAAATAAAACGTCGAACAGCTGGGTTTTTTTTCTTTTTGCAAAATTAATTTGTGATATCGGTTGCGTAATGTGCTTTTGAAATCTTTTGTTGAAATTTAAATTCTTGGTTTTGAAAAAAAAAAGAAAACCCAGGAAAGATAATTATTTAGGTTCATGTGTTTTCGCTTTGTGTATGTGGTGTCCGTAGTCTCGTGGTAAGGCTACAGGACTCGTAATGGTGGGATTGTGGGTTCGGGGATTCGAGCCTCAGCTGGGCCTCCATCCGATGTCTTCCGTATGATTGCTCTTCTGTATGTTTATTTGATTTCTCTTTCTTTCTGTTTATTTCTACTTCTGTTCTTCCGTCCGTCCGACTGTGTGACTTAGCACGGAGGAAGAATGCATGACAGACGGAGTAGATCTACTAAAAGCGCGCGAGAAGCACAGACACAAACACCAAAGACAGAAGACATTCTTGCTCCCAAAAACACAACCAAATAAACAAAAAGCTGTAAGTAAGGTGTACACAGTTTCTGGTGCTCGGCAGCAGAACTTACGCCACGGAGAACATCAATGCTGGATCCATCGGCTTGTGCGAGGGGCTTTGAGCTCACAGAATGATGACGTCATATTGACGAGAGCCATGAGGACGGCTCGCTGTACCTACTGGTGTGACATTTGTGTGGCGTTGTAGGGAAATCAGACGCTCGTTAGAATAACGAAATACAAGAAACCAACATTTTCACGCCAGGTGGGCAGTTTTTTAATTTTTTAAATGTTTTTTAGTTTGTTTGTTTAGCCGGGTTCAACACCTTTTATGGCCTTATAAAAACACGTTACTCTGTAGATTTTAACTCTAAAAGCTTTGATCTAAGGCACGAACAAGTGACATTTGCAGTTTCTAATGACACTCAAGCTTTGGAACCCACCAAATTTTGTCGGTTAATTTCTGATTTTACCTCTGATACCAAACGACCGAGGGTGTGGTGGCGGAGCGGTTAGTGCGCTCGTCTTCGAAGTGGAAAGTCCGGGTTCGAGCCTCGGTTCGCCCACGGATTTTTTTTCGCCCCCTCCTGCCCACCCAGCAGTTATGGGTACCTGACTTAGAGTTTGGGAAGTAAAGACGTCGTGGAGAGGACAAGGCAATCCCCAATGTCCGGATGGGATGCAGGAACAACATTACTTTTTACCAAGCGGCCCCCACCTATCTACTTTAATCGCCAATATACTGAATTGTATTAGAGATAGATATGTATTTGTTTTCATCAAAAGCAAAACAATAAAAGAACACGTTTTAAAATGAGACCGCGGGTGGTTGGGGGGCGCCAAAGTAGACCCTACCTCTTTTCTTTCCCTCTGTTGTTTCTGTCTGTCTGCCTTACCTTTTTCCCAGCACTAAACTAAATGACCATTATCGTGGCGATGTGCTTATCTTTTCTCAAACAAACAAACATATAACATTTTAACAATAACTCCATATATTTGTACACACATTGACGAGCATCTGGTTCTACCGCGTCGTGTGACATTTGATGTTTTTATGTATCGACTTCCGTGACATTAGCCGGTGGGAAGATGTGAGGAAGCGAGGCTGGCCTGTCAGAACGCTGGATAACAAACAGAAGAGTCGCAAAGTTTCTCCTACGCGAAAATCTGGTCGTAATGTAGACGTAGCCGCTGGTTGTCTTACCTGGTAACTGCTCTGTGGGGCTGAGAGGGATAATATGGGGCGATTGGAGGGTGGGTGGATGGAGTCGTGTGTCTTAAAAGAGTTTTGTTACCTCGATGCGTTTGTTGTGATGGCTTTGGAACTCTGTGTGTCTTTTGAAGTTACCAGGGTTTTTGGGGTTGGTTTGAGATAATGAGAGGCATGCGTACAGGTGTTTTATATCTTGTGTGCTTATACATGTGTGTGATATTTTGTTTGTGTGTGTGCGTTTTGCATTACTGCTCTTTTATTTTGATTAATGTGTGTGTTTATGTGTGTGTGCGTGCGTGCGTGTATATGTGTGTGTGTGTGTGTG
>NW_004798109.1:104582-105861 GCF_000002075.1 Aplysia californica | reverse complement strand
ATAAATAAATAAATAAAATACCTCTTCCCTTTCCGAATAAACGGGGGAACCCCAAACCAAAACAAGAGCAGGCCAACGCGTACACAGATAAAGAATGATGAAGTGGAGACCCCCTTAAGAATGTCAGCCCACCCAGTCGCCTGTCGCGGGGATATATTTATTATTCATGATAACTGGCCACACTTAAGGTACTGAGCTATTGAGAAACTTGGAGCGACAGCCCGAACTAACGAGGTCATAAAGATTACTAACGACCTCCACTCGGAGGAAGAATTGATGGCATTGTGTTTTTTATTTCGTACTGCCTTTACACTCTTACCCTTTAGTGGCACGTGCGCTTAGTTAGCTCAGTTTATATCATTCTGGACTACGGAGCGGATGGCTGGGGTTTAAATCCCAGACAGCATTCTTGAACTTTGAGCAGGTGTTGTATTTGTTGATGATGGTTGTTTGGGGTTTTTTTTGGAGGGGGGTGTTTTTGTTGTTGTTGTTGTAGTTTGTTTTTTTCTATGATCTCAGACCATTTTGGTTTGGTCTTGTCGGAGGTGAACTTTGAATTCAGAAGTATCGCCTCTTAAATAACTGAATAGCTTTGATGGGGGTGTTGAATAGTTTCTTTTACTTTTGCTTCGATGGTTCAGAACGTGGGGGTTTTTTTAGACAATTTTTTTTGAGCCGCACGTTTGTTTTGTTTATATATTTTTTCTGGAGGGAGGGAGGGGTGAATTTATTTTGATATATATTTTATTTTATTCTGTTCTATTTTATTTTATTTTACTTCATTTATTTTGGTGGAGGATGAGATAATCTATTTTCTTTTGTCTTTTTGAGAGGCTATGGGTGTTTGTGTTTTTGTTTAAAATAATTTTTTTGTTTGCTGTTTGTATGGATGTCTTTTTGTATTTTGTTTTTGTATTTGTTTTAGAGTTGGGGAGGAAGGGTGGTGTGGGGTGGGGTGTTGGTTTGCATACAATGGTACATGTACTAGTAGGCACCAGGATAGGAATATCAAAGCGAATCACTGTAACAACCCATCTCAAAACGAACGAGCCCTTTAAAGCAAAGGTCTTTCATTTCCATACAAAACCAACAAAGTCAGGGGCAGAGAGACACAGGCACATCCGAAATAACGACTCAATTTCTCGACACAGAGCTGAGAGCTGGGGAAATGGCCCTCGTGCATGCTCCGGCACCCCTGGCCGTGACGTTTGATGGAAGCGGCCTGTTTACATGCAAATGAGCCCGCTCAGCTGATGGCGGATACAAACAGGAGTTCGTT
>NW_004798109.1:103380-104482 GCF_000002075.1 Aplysia californica | reverse complement strand
TTTAAAACTTATATAGACTTATATATATATATATTAAAAAAATATATATTTTAAAAAAAATATTTTTTTTAAATGAAGAGGAAGTATATTATCCTGGGAATGTGAGAGCTTTTTCTTTCTTTATTTTATAGAGCGAGGGTATATGTGCATTTTGTCATCGTTGTTGTTGTTGTTGTAGTTGTTTGTTTGTTTGATTGGGGTTTTTTTCGTAGAGGGTATTGTCTTTTTTGTTAGCTTTTAAATGTTTTTTTGTGTCAATCGTTTTGTTTTGCTTTGTTTTTTAAGTGGAATTGAGGGGCGGAGTTGAGGGGATGATGGTGTGGGGAATGAGATTGAGTGGATATTTGTGTAAGTCTGTGAGAGTGAGTGACGGGGAACAAAGGGAAATTTCGAGAACAGTTTCGGGTGGAAAAGAATGGAATACCGCTCCCTCCTTCATTCTCTCCCTGCATTCTCTTCCACAACCTGTTCTATTCTGTCGCTATCCCTTTTCTTCTCTACCCCCACCCGCCCTTCTTATACTCTCTTCCACAAGCTGATCTTAACTCTTTCTACCCATTTTCTTCTTTACTCCCATCCCTCCGTCCTGCGTCTTCACCCACAACTGTTGTCTTCACTCTATCCTTTTTCTTCTCAACCCTTACCCCTCCTTCCTGCACTCTTTTCCACAAACCGTTCTCTTCTTTCTCTCATTCCTTTTTCTCCCCCTCCTCCCCCCTTCTCCATTCCTCCGTTCCCTTTTTCTTTTTCCAGCTCGATTATTCCTCACGTGTGTTCCCCTTTTCAGTAAGTGACGGAGATTAGAGGTTTTACTTGATAGTAGCATACACAAAGAAGAAGGTGGAGAGATAAGAACTACAGAATCAGATGTTTGATTTGAAAAAAAAAGGAGCAAACCACAACAGAACACCCGCCAAACACCCAGTGTTGTAACTTGTCTCCTTGAAGTGTGACAGATCCCCTGGGCGAGTGTCGTGTGACACCATTGTCATCTGGCAAGTGACACCATTGTCGTATGACACTTGTTTGTTGACATGGCACGCCTGTGAGTGTGGCGAGAGAAGGCGAGAACTTTTTGCTCAGTGTTTTAGTGGGGGGGGGT
>NW_004798109.1:101470-102636 GCF_000002075.1 Aplysia californica | reverse complement strand
CTATTTATTTATTTATTTGTATTATATACGGTGTCCATTTTATACATATACATACAGTAACCATTTAGCTGAGAGGGATGAACATCCCTGCAGAAAGACTGAGATACTCGATAAGAATTGTCTCCACACTCGTTGGGGCATCGAACCCTAGTCTCGTGCGTGCGACAGGGAAGTGGTTTTGATCCTCATTTGAAATCAAAGCGACCCGACTTCTTTTACACTCTTTTTTTTTTTAAAGTTTTGTCTCCCCCGCCCAACCCACCTCTTTTGTTTTTTAACATACAATTGCTACCTAAGAATTACAAAGTTCTGTCTGACTTTTTTGGCTGTTTTGAACTGAGACCATGGGGTTAGAGTCCAAAGTAATGTTCTATCTGCTCCATCAAAATCGTAAGATTATTCTGAGTCGTAATCGAACTGCGTTCGAAAAAGCTTAATCTCGTCGTTGTGAAACTCAAAATTGTTAACGTCAAATTTCTCAAAACTAGATACTGAGCAGAAAAATTTTTATATTCTAGGGTAGCGTTGTTACAAGGTTTTTTCCCTCTTTCTTTTCTTCTTCTTCTCTTTTTTCTTTCTCTTCTTCTTTAAAAAAAAAAAGAAAAGAAATTCGAACTTTTTGGCGTATTACAGATCAAAAGGTGGAACACACATGGGTTTTTTAAACTCTGCCCGTGTGCTGATAACAACATAACAAGGCATATTAAACTATCACTGCACAATAGCCTTATCTCCGCTGTGTTTGCTCGTCGGTCTCATCACCGATGTAATTACCCAATCTTTGCGGGGTTCTTTATTTACTTATTTGCGCATGCCAGTCTGGGCGGGCTAGCGAGATGTGTTCGAATCTTCCGATGGATGATTGATTGGCTGTAAGGAGTTAAGGGTTAAGGCGAAGGGGGTTTGTGGCTAGGGTTAAGTGGACTTTTGTTGTTTCCTCAAGTACTCGTGTTTGAAGACACGTCTATGTGCATTCACACGTGTCATCTGTATGAATGTCTGTCCCTCTGTCATCTGTCTGTCAGTATATGTACATCTATCCCTATTTCTTTTTCTTTCCTACTCATCATCATCATCTTCTTCTTCTCGTTACGACTCTCTCGCTCTACTTCTCTCTCTGTCTCTCTCTCTCTGTCTGTCTGTCTCTCTCTCTCTCTCTCTCTCTC
>NW_004798109.1:98861-100277 GCF_000002075.1 Aplysia californica | reverse complement strand
TTATTATTATTATTATTATTATTATTATTATGATCATCATCATCATGACGAGTTGTTTGGAAGAGTGGAGGTACCTCTAAGTCTAAGTATATTGACAACTGAGTCGAAAAAGAGCCTCCCTCTTGCTCGAAGATTTTCTCGTATAGTCCACCAGGCCCATTAAGGAAACAATTTAAAAAATCATCATCATCATCATTATTTTTTAATAATAATAATAATATTGAGTTTCTTTCTCCTTTTCCTCTCCACCAGGTACCATCTCGCAATGGCCTCGTGCCTCCAGTGTAGTGTCAGGAGGCTCAGAGGGAAAACCCGCGGCTCACCTCATGATCACAACGCAAGATCTCTCCGATGTCAAGGAAGGTGAGCGAAAATGTTAGATAAATAATAATATTATGGTGTGCCATACTTTTATGTTCACAATTGGCAGTGACGTTTGTGGGCAAGGCTCTCCTTGTTGTGAGCTCTCTTTCTTTTGAAGGGGTTAGTGGTCTGTTGTTGTTATGTGCGCTGAGAAGGTGGGGTATTTTCTACTGCGCACACCACACCCCCATTTTTCCGGTCTTTCTTACCTCCCTACCCCACCCGTTCGTCACCTGTTGTCCGTCAGCTTTTGCTCCAATCAGTTGCTTCAATGGGTGTAATCCCAGTGGTCAAAAGCTTAGATCGTATGGAAATTCTCGGCACTCCGGCAATCAGCAGCGATGTTCCTAAATGTTGTTTGTGCAGGGTGCAGAATAGTGCAGATCTATGGAGTGGCTCTTTGCGTTATGGATAGCCGCATACGTCATTGACACCGCGATTTCCCACAGGGCTCGGATTAATCTGGGGGTGCATTGGTTGTGGAAGATGAAGGTGTTTGGGAGGTTGATTGGTGTTTATCTCGTCTACTTAGGATAAGGGAAAGGCGAAAGGGGGGGGGGGGGGGGGGGGGATAACGGACGCTTGGAAGAATGACGGAAAGGCGGCAGAGAACGAAGGGGGATTGAGAGGACGAGGAGGAGAAGGAAGAGAAGAAGATTTTTGTTTTAATAACGTTTTACGGCGCTCACAACTGCATAATAAGGTCATATGAGCGTCGAGGTGTGGTTGTCAACAGAGCAGTCCAAACGGGGAATCAGGCTTACTCTGCTCAACTCTCTAGCCTCAGCAGCACAAAGTTTGCTTCGACTACCAAGGCACCCAGAAATACCAGTTCACAAGAGAATGTCAAACGTACAAAAAAGTAGAGGAAAAAATGACAATAATAAGGATGAGGAAAGAAAGAGCAGTATGTTGTTCCGGCACAGTATGAGCATGACATTGATAAATCAGCACTTTTCCAATTCCACTAAGCATAAAGGAACATGTCAATATCCCCCCTTTGAAAATGGCCTAAAACGCTTCAGTCAGTAGCACTGCCCTGGGGGTGGGGGG
>NW_004798109.1:96755-97784 GCF_000002075.1 Aplysia californica | reverse complement strand
TAGGGAGATCTATTTTTGTTTCTTAAACGAATGTTGTTTGAATAAGTGATTTCATGAATGATGTAATTAAAAAAAAATATTATTGGACTTTAAAAAAAAATCTTTTTGTTACTTGAATGAATGTTGTTTTAGAACTGATTTCTTAAGTGATGTTAAAAACAAAAGCACCCCAAACCGCACATAATTTTAAAAAAAGATTATTATTGAATGACTATATTTGTGAAAAACCTTTTTCTTACTTGAATGAATCTTGAATGTTGTTTGAATAACCTGTTCCTTAAGTGAGGTAAAAAGAGACATAATTAGAACTTATGTTTATTCTGCTTTTCATGTCTGCAATTCGATACCCTAGAATTACGAAAGTCTGTCTGCTCAGTACCTTAGTTTTGAGAAGTTCGAAATAAAAGATGTTGAGCTCGAATTCAATTCTTTACATACCTTTAACGACTCCGAATAATATTACGATTTTGATAGAGCAGATAGAACATTTTGGTGTCTGATCTCATATGGCCTTAGTTACTCAAAACGACCACAATGTCGGTTAGAACTTATACTTCTGATAGGCGGTGCCTGGAATTAGAGGACCGATCCGCCCATGGGCACTGTGTAGAATCGAATCGAACAGAACCGAACTCATCCTCCAGCGAATTAAAGTGTTAATATTAATGTCAATTGTTTCTTCCCGTCCAGATACAACATTCTGTACCACAACGGGGGCGAAGAGAAGCTGGCCCAGAATTCCATCACCAAGTGCTGGGGGCAGAGCAAGACGTTTGGAGAGTACGTGAGCAACTTGGGAGCGGTCTTCTATCTCCGGAACTCAGACGAAATCTTTGTCAAGGTCTCTAACATCACTATGGTCTCCACGGACCCGAAGATGAGCCATTTCGGGCTGTTTAAGATTTGAGTGTGTTGGTGAGTGGAGGTGATTATGGTTGTTGTGAGAAAGTGGGGGAGTGAGAGGCTGGGGTTGTTTAAGATTTGGGAGTAGATTTGTGTGTGTGTGTGTGTGTGTGTGTGTGTGTGTGT
>NW_004798109.1:91963-96268 GCF_000002075.1 Aplysia californica | reverse complement strand
GGGAGGGAGAAAGAGAGAGAGAGAGTGAAAGAATTATCCAGTAAGCTGATTATAATATTTGTATGCAAATATTAAAACTGTACTTGCATTGCGTACATATTTGAGTGTATGAATGTACAAATTCCTTTTTTTGCAAAAGTGAGGAAAAAAAACAAGTGGATGAATGTGGTGAACGTACAGATGAAGATTTATGAAAGATTATGAAGAAAATTATACACATTGCCATCAATATGATTTCTTAAAACTTGCTCTGTTTTATTGCAATGTATGTTGTGTATTTTCCTTCCTGTTTTTAGCAATTACTTTCCTTATATCTGATCAGGTCTCTGATCTGATTCTTATTTTTTTGCGTCCGTAAGCTGTATCTTCTTGTGCGCGCATTTGTATTTATCTCTGTGTGTGTATGTGCATTTGTATGTGTATGTGAAGGTGTGTATGTATGTGTGTGTATGTGTGTGTATGTGTGTGTGTGTATATTATTGTATTGTAAATGAGTACAGTATGGATTACTGCAGCTTTTTTTGATGACAATGAATGTGGTTGAGATTACCATTGGTGTGGAAATTTATCACTTATGTATTTCTAATGAAAGTCAACATTCAAAGCTTAGGTGTTGGTACATTTCGCATGCCGTATTCATTTTAATTCATTCTTTCCCCACAACACTAAAACATGAATGGGTTTAACACCCTCATCAGCACTATTAGGTTGTAAAAGATGTAGACCCTCCCAATATAACGTATGTCTCTGATAGGACCAAACCAAACAGGGTTGTGGGCCTTGAAAACTCCTCAAAAAAAGTTCAAGAACGCCCGATCAGGGATTTGAACCAGTGCTGTCTGCTCCTTAGTCAAGTGGGATACAGACAGAGCTAATGGAGCACCCTACGTTACACTGAAGTGCACAGAAAACTGTGGTGTAGTGGTTAGACATTTTGCTTTCGCATGCAAAGGACAAAAGTTCCATTCTCATGTGGGGATGATTTTTAAGAGTTAACTTCATCTGCTGACTGGTGGGACATTGTATTCCTCTCTGCCCGGGTCAACCCTAAAGGCAGGGTCGAAGGAACCCGCTTCCTAAATGCATGATGATGGGGTCACGCAATATCTCCAATTACAGTGCTACAATTATTCAAATTCCTCCATTGCCTTTACTTGTAAACCAAAGGGTAATTGCAGGCGATATTATTATGATAATGCTAACCAGAAACAACAAAAAAAAAACAACCTGATCATCAAGATGGGTGTGTTTGAGATCTGATATTGTTCAAAATTCATAGCTTATATTCGGTCCAGTGTAGAAATATTGTTATTATTGTTGTATTCTGTTCCCTTGTCATTAAGATAACTAACCATAGACTTATAATATCTAGACCGTGCGCTCTGACATAATTCCAGTTCATGGCCAAGGGCACTGTTGAACTCAATTCAGAGCCAAATAAACGGCAAGGGCGGAAAGGTGCCATGTGACAATAATAATAGTAATAATAATAATAATAATAGTTATAACAAAGATTGCATTTGTAAAGCACAAATTTCCGCTTATAAGCAAGCTCTATGAGTTTTACAATCTAATACTAGTATTATTTTCCCAGCATACCTGCTAGCATTCTAACTTCAACTTCTTGGGAGGCATACAGTACAAGCTGCCTCTTTCAAGTACTTAAACACTAACATACTGGCAAGATCTTTCTCTGTACGCTCGACTATAATGAGACTAGTGTTTCGCCCCTTATTTTGGTGCCCTTAATACTCCCACTTTGCAACAAAGTTTTTATAAAGAGCAAAGGATGGCAGACATGACAGTTCACAATCTAGTATATTATCATTTAAATCTATGGAAGTCACTGACTACTTTGAGAAACTTGTGAGATTTACTTCTGCTACAATATTTCATTTCATTTTCATCAGCAATAAACTTGAGGATGTTTTGAACATTTTACATCAAATTTATGGGAAATGACTTTTAACTTATTTCGAACTCCTTCAGATTTTAGTCCACAGCCTCATTGATTCTGTGGTAAAAATAATTAGGGAATTTTAAAAGAAAGATATTTTGTAAAACCTGCGCTTTTATGGCTCTCTATTACTGCAGGGAGACGGATTTCAAAGAAATCTTTTGGTTCCAGTTGAAAATAATTTTCTACGTCAAAGGAAACGTATCTCTAATGTGTGTTTTTTCCCCCTGCCTTTTTACTTGCTCTTATCTCGTCATTGTAAGTTATGGGCTTTTTGTTTTCTTCTCTATTTTTTAGTGTCAGTGATTACAGTTAAGTTGTTGCTTCTATAATCAGAGCGAGTGCATAATATTTTGTTTTGAAAAAAAGTCTTTTTATACTTGGCCATGTGTAGACTGTTTGTAAATGCATAATGATATCATCGTTTGTTTTCTGCTTGTTCCGGTACGTTTTTCTTTGCAGGTGTGAAATACCCAGTGATGAGCTTATTGGTGTGTTTTTAATTAGAGTATGTCATGTAATGGTTAGGTTCTCAAAGTATATAATGTAATGGTTAGGTTCTCATGTAATGGTTAGACTGTCAGAATATGTAATGTAATGGTTAGATTTTCAGAGTATGTTTTAGTAATGGTTAGGCGCTACATGATGTGGAGTTGATTCCCATGTTGGAATGATATTATTATTCAGTCGAGTCTGCTTAACCTTAACAAGGTTAGTCTGAAAACAGCGGCAAAACCAATAGAAAATAATATCCCTGAATTTTTTATTTTAAAAAAGAATGGTTTTGCTTCTCATTTAGCAGCCCTTCTAAACCAAGAACGCAACTAAATTGAAGAAAATTTAGAAGCCCTCAGATTTCCGTTAAAGCTGACCCCAGTGTATCAGTATAATTATAATGTCTTTGGGTTCAGATAAAATATCGTTTTATATTTTTTAGAGAAAGATTTGACTATAACACGCAAGGTCAAAACAGCCGTCCACATCTAAAAATAATATGATCTTAACTGTGTCTACAGTCCCATTAAACAGTAACAATCACGTGTAAAGGTGAATTTTTGCTTTTATTTGTTTAATTTGTTTGTTGTATTTTTTGTTCTTTTTTTTTACTTGTTTTGTTTTTGGAAGCTTGTAGTATAAATAACAAGAAAGTTACTGGATGAGAATGTTGGCTTGTATTGTGTTCCCCTTTGTATTTTTACGTCTAATATGTAATTCAGAATGTTCTTTGCTTGTGCATTTGTGTACATGTTTGTGTGTGTGTATCTGTGTGTGTTTGTGACTTTGAGTGTGAGAATATTAACTGTGTGTTTTCTATCTCATGTACATGCCTCGTGTTCAGAAAAGAATTTAAATGTTATTCTGTGTTTGTGTGTGTGTGTGTGTGTGTGTGTGTGTGTGTTGTGTGTGTGCATGTGTGTATGTGTGTGTGTTTGTTTGTTGGTTTGTGAGGCCTTTTTCAAGTAGGGAAAGAGATGTGATGTATACATGAGTGGATGCACATTTCGCTACCTATACATTTTGAGATCCTTACCGAAAATTCTTTCTTCTCTCTGCTCATTTTTAGAACTCAAAATAAGTTTTTAACTTTCAACTATATAAATATGTGTGTACATGTGTGAGTGTGTATGTTTGTGTATGTGTGTGTGTGTTTGTGTGTGTGTATGTGTGTATATATTATATACACAAACATACATACATACATGTTTTATAATTATGTCGATCAATGTTTTGAAATGCTACGTGTCATATGCCTTTTGTCCTTACTTTCTTTTTGGTCATGTTGTGGTCATGCGGTGTATTCCAATGTGTTGACCTTTTTTTACTAGTTTCGATATTCTGAGAGAGAAAAAACGAATCTTTTGACTTCTTGTAAAGTTTGTGTGTGTTTATCAACTGATTTGGAAAGACAATGGTGGAGGCCCACATTGCCATCCCGTCCTACCCACCACTTTGACCTTTTTTTTCCTGATTGTTTTGTTTGTTTCTTTTAATTTTTAATTTTGAAGAAATTATCATAATGAGAATGTTCACCCATATAGCCTGTGCTTGGTTTTTCCATCCGGCTTCCCATTATTTATTCTAGAATCTGTGGTGTAGTGGTAAGGTGGTTTAATATTGCCCACAGAAAATGTGAGTTTGATTCTCATGTGGGTATGGTCTTATCCAGTATCTCAATCTTTCTGTTGGGACACTGCATCTCTCTTAGCCCGAGTTTGCCCTGACAGGCAAAGTTGTGGCCTACTTCCAAAATGAGAAGAGAGTAAGACATTGAGTGATAATAATAATGATGATGATAATAATGATAATAATAATAATAGCCTAATATGAATAATAATATGAATAATAAT
>NW_004798109.1:89626-91213 GCF_000002075.1 Aplysia californica | reverse complement strand
GGAAGGAGAAAGAGAGAGAGAGAGAGAGAGAGGAGTGTGTGCTTGTGTGTGAGTGTGTTCGTGTGTGCATTGGGGGTTGGTGTGAGGTTTGAAAGAGTGAGGGGGGAGGGAGAGACAGAGAGCGACAAGTAGAAAGAATAAAAGAGACAAGATATATTTTTGAGGGAACACTTTAATATTTCCTCTAAGGATAGGTAACAACATTATAATTATATTGTTCTTCGTAGACAGCTTAAAAAAACATAATACATTTTAATTAGATTTATTTCAGAAATCATACCAGTGTTCAATATTCGTTTTTCAGTTTCATTCTGCATGACGTTATAAGCAGATCAATAGTGTCCAGTAGCAAACTACAATACCAGTTGTGTTTTATTTGCATCATTTCAGCCTAAATCGTCACATAAATTATTGAACCCGTAGAAATCTTTTTTGATCTTCGTTTTTAATATAATGTATGCCAGGCCTGAGATGTTGGGAGGTTTCATTTGTTCATTTGAGTGATGATCTCCCAAAGGAGTAGGCTGCGGCTGCCATCCGGGCAAATTCCCAATTAATTCCTACCAAACTGAATGTGCTTGCTCCTATGGCCATATGCAGTTGTGAGCGCTCTAAACCACTTACCAACACACACAAAAAAGCTCCAAAAAGTGAATACTATACCGTTGGAATGGTCACCTCGATGTTCCAATGTTGATAAACTTTTGTTTTATTTTTTTCTTTGATTATATTATTTTCTTCCATAACAATCTGAGCATAAAATTGTTATTGTTTTTCCTCCCATTTTTCTAGGGAGGTTTAGGAAGATGAGGAAGGGGAGAGGAGGAGGGGGGGAGGGTAAGAAGATGGTAGTTGGGGGGGATAGGAATAGATTTATTATTTAATGGGTTTTTTCCCTCTGGTCTTGGTCCTTTACAAATATGCTAGACCATCATACACTGAACATAATGTTATTCATAACACATAATCATTAATTCAACCTCAGTACTTGTCCGGGAAAAAAATTGTCCACTCTCTGAGGTCTTTTATGCTGACATTTTTATGCCATCAATTTTTAATGCGCCTATTTTTTCCATCCGTTGCTGTTTATATTTCGTCTGCAAGAATCGGGAGTGGATATGTGTGTGTTCAGAAGCTTGCTGTAGACAAATTATGGTGACTGACGAGAGGCAATCGCAGCTGTAAAAAGATCATGATCGTTTTGCTCTGATTTTACATAAATTCCTATTCTGAATGTGTACAACGTTTGATGATGCCCGTTTTAAACATAAATAAACATGTGATATTTTTTCCAATTACGGAGTTCCTCTTTCGTAATTTTTGTTTTGTGAATTGTGTGGGGGTTTTTTTTGAAGGCACACAGTTCATGATGTGATAGAGAGAGGTTGACGGTGTAATGTGTTGTCTTTAGGTTGTTATTTTTGAAGAGTTCATTTTGGCTCTTTAAAAAGTTGAGAGATTGACTGGTTCAATATTTGTCTCTCTAGAGAGTAGTAATACATGTAGGCCTATAATTTATAGTGTACACTAGAGATTTTTTTCATTCGCTCATTTAGTCTTTAGGCCATTCCCTAAGGGGGGGGGGGT
>NW_004798109.1:84781-87480 GCF_000002075.1 Aplysia californica | reverse complement strand
TTGTTTAGGAGAAAGGTTAAAATTAGTGGGGAGGGGAGGTTAGGGGGAGTATCGGGAAGGAGGAATGGGTTTTCTTTTTTTTTGGAGTGGGTGGGGGGTGGTTGGAGAAGAAGTTATAGGGATTTAGGGAAAGGAAAAAGTTGAGGGTGAGAAAGAGGTAAGGTATAAAGAGAAAGAAAAGAAAAGAGGGGGGGGGGGGGGGTGGTAGTGGAGAGAGGAGACGTGAGAGAAAAAAAGAATAACGAGTGTGGTTAATGGCGGTCTAATGGGGGAGAGTGAGATGCTGGTATAGAATTGGAGCAGAGAAAATGGCAAAAAATTGATGAAAGAATAAACTTATCGCAAGCTGAGAGCCACCTTGCTAGATCTATATCCGAGTTGTGTTGACAGGTTTGACAGGCAGCCCCATAATCTATCTCCATCATTATCACATGATTTTTGTGCATTTAAAGTTATTCATATATAGTGGATTTTAATAGCACTGTATTCCTTATTTGACAGTACATGTGGTGATATAACATTTGTACAAAAAGTCTTTGTTTTTGACAAATTAGCAGTTTTTCTCTTCGCCATGATTGGCTTGGTCTTTTTCTACTGGAGATTTTTTTCTCCTTGAGGGGTATACTCTTCGTTAAATACTAAGGAAGTTTATAATTTTATGTTGAGTGTCACGTGATCATTATTCTAAGAGTCATTTCCCACTCATTGCTCGTGAACAAGCGTAAGAATAGTTGTGTTTCTGCCATGTATTGCTATATACCAATTAAGTGGGGGGTGTCGAGAAGAAAGAAAAGAGGTGGGCGGTTAAAACAAAGGACAATCCCTGTGGTGTTTAGTGTTTGTAGTTTAAAAAAATAATACATCAGCAAAAAGTAGGAAAATAGAATCAACAATAATAATTTGGTTAAAATTGGCTGTCGAAACGTTTTGCTAGAAGTGACACAAAATGTCAGAGCAGCTTGTCTTAACATCGGGTCATGTCGTTATAAAGTCGTCGAACTAAATGATTTCATTATTGTAGTGAGCTTCGATATTTTATGTAATACAGAATCATGGTTGCAGGAGTACGGTGACGATGCTATTTTATTAGCAATATTATGTCTGCACGCTGAAGGCATCGAAAAGTCTTAGTGGAAGATGAGCTTTTAAATGTTCCAAATGAGGCAAAACATGTCTCTGCCGGGACTGGTCTCATCGGCCACATCAGAAGCTACGTCATCTTAACCTTTATATTTGTCAAATTCTTCTATTATACTAGAGAAATACTCCTTTGATTATGCGGATGTGTTGGTCTTTGTCAAACGTTGACGGACGAGCAATTATGCCCAGTTAATCATTTAATTAAGTCTTTCCCACGTGCCGGGCGCAGAAGAGGCGGAGTGTAGCGTTTATCTATAGAACTACATGTAATTTAGCAGAAGATGCAGTGAAAAAAAAGATTCCCTGTCACTCACGCGAGGCTGCTTTACTGGTATTCCAGCTGTATTCCCAAAGAATTACCATCTGCTGCATATACAGGCCACGACCGAGTAAAGTAAAATGTACCAAATCATATAACTGGTGATTATACTGGCTCTGAGAGCCATGTCAGAAAAAATGTTGTGTAACCTGCTGACAAAAAATAATATCAGCACATCCTAGGTTGAGTTTTTTTCCCTGTTGAGAAGAACTGTGTAAAAAGCATCAACATTTTGGACAAAGACATTTTTGAACATTCTCTTCTGATTGTTGATTTTGGACATTAGGAAAGAAGTAAAAAAAGTTTACACAAGTTTCAAAGTGATATTCGTGACATTCTTGCTAAAGATACCCCTATTAAAATAGAAACTCTCAACAGAATCATTAAAAATATTTTAGACGATCATGCCCCTGTGAAAAAACGAAAATTATCTCATTGTCCTGTTGGAAAAAAGTAAACGAACAAAGTCAAGAGGAAAATCAGCGCATGTAACACAAATTCTGATATGTCTACATTGGCTGCCAGTAAAAGAAAGAATAAAATACAAAATTTTCGTTTTTTTGTGTTTTTTATGTCTAAATGATACTTTAGCTAGAATAATATATCTAAAAGAAATACTCCTTCAATTGGTTGCTTTTAAGCACAAGGGGGTTATCCTGAAAAACTATGCTGTATTGAGAAAATCGAATGAAACGTTTTGGACTGTTGTTCAGTTTCTTTAAAAGACAAGGCGAGTTTTCTCTATAACCAAACAAATATAGACACTAATGAAACCAAACTTTCCCTATAGTAGGGCAATACCCACTTTTGGTGTAGGTCAAGATTTCTAGATACCCCGAAATCTGGGTTAGCCAGGTTGTCCTTAAAGGGGATCAGTTATATCATCCACCCAGACACCATAAATTCTTAGAACCCCAAAACAAAATTACAACAACAACAACAACAACAAAAAACAAAACGACGAGCATTCCTTTTCCTTCTTTGGTCCTACTGTATAGAACGAAATCTCAAAAAAAGAAGTGCCCTTAATACATTGAACCCACTTAAAAAGAAAAATAACTTAAGCAGTACTCATTCCCAAATGCATACTTGTCATAACGATGATCTGATACTTTTTTCTCAATATGCCTGTGCATGCCCAGGGCTGAGATTGGAGAAATAGCCTGAGAGAGAGAGAGAGAGAGAGAGAGAGAGAGAGAGAGAGAGAGAGAGAGAGAGAGAGAGAGAGAGAGAGAGAGAG
>NW_004798109.1:81748-83192 GCF_000002075.1 Aplysia californica | reverse complement strand
TAGAGAGAGAGAGAGAGAGAGAGAGAGAGAGAGAGAGAGAGAGAGAGAAAGAGAGAGTGAGAGAGAGAAGAAAAGAGTGAGTTAACAAAAAATCGAAAAAAAAGAATACGTCAATAAATTATTCAGACAAGAGACCCTAGCCAAGAAACAAAATCCAGGAAAAAGATGAAACCTGCGACACGTCTGCTAGGGTGAAATCTCGCGAGACTTTCCCTCACTCACGTGACTCTTCTTCTATTAACCGGGACAACATTCAATCAAATATCGCGAGATTTCCAGTTCCCGCGAGACCTGGAGGGCTGTGCCAGCGTCACTCCGTGACGTCTGCGATCAGATCCCGGCCTGATTTATCCACCGGTCAGCGCGCGCGCCAATTTCACAAACGTCCCAGGTCGCTGAGCAGTATGGCGGGAAATGAAAACCCCGAGACTGTACCCGAGTCTTTCTCCACAGAATGGGGAGAAGAACATATGGTTCGCGTGATACAGAGACCAATCAATCAATCAATCAATCAATCAATCAATCAATCAATCAATCAATCAATCAAATCAAATCAATCAATCAGCCAATCAGTCTGCCAAACAGTCAAAGGATGAATGAAAATAAATAAATAAATAAATAAATAAACAAATAAACGAATAAATATATAAATTAGAGTTTAAATTGTTGAACATTTTTGTTTGGTATTGGAAGTATGGTTCGGTTATTTATATCATCAGATCTTTTAAAAAACAAACATATTAAAGGGACAATCAAAAAAACAATCCCACACTGTCTGCTCCTCGATATATTTTCGTGTTGCAGGAAGTCGTTTCTGAACTGGTATTAAATTAAAAATGAGTTGTTTTCTTTTCTTTTTCTTATGTTAGTGTTTCTAGCCTCCATCGACACAATTTAGATCATAATTTAGGAGGCGGTTTTCGACCTTGCCTGCCAGGGCCATTCCGGGCTTAGAGGGATACAACATACCAGCAGAAAGATAATATTATATTATATTATAGATACTCAATAAAAATGTTCTCCTCACTTGGGAATCGAACACGGGTCTCTTGCGTGCGACAGTGAAACGCTAAACCACTAACACACAGACACTGGTAGATCTCGTTAATAATTATGATTATATACAAGGAAAAGTAGATAGAGCTGGTCAGAGAAACATAAGACGAAAAACAATATAACCGTGCAAGAGACAATACAGAAAACTAGAGAAAGACGTTTGCTTCTTCCCTCGACACGGTAACGTAAGCTAACAGAGGTAGGGAAAAAAGTAAAGTAATTAAAGGAAAATAGGTAAAATATATACATGTCGTATGTAGTGAAAACCGTAAATACAACCTGGCATCTTTCAGCCCGTTCGACTTTATTTGTTTGTTTGTTAGAGTAAAAAAACAAGCACATCGAGACTATAATGGTGATTTATTGCAGGGTAAAAGTAACACACACA
>NW_004798109.1:79866-81133 GCF_000002075.1 Aplysia californica | reverse complement strand
ATTTATTAATTTAATAGTATTTATTTATTTATTTCTAGGAAATGGTGAGAGTTATGGGTTTTTTTTCTTCTTCAAATTCCTACTGTTAAAAGCAACGATGGCATAAAAAAAATGAAACCTGTCTAAAATAACCTCTATCATGAATCTATCAGTAAAACGCAACAGTTTTTAAAATGTGTTTACCAAGAAAGAAATCTCTGGATCTAAATTTTCAATCACAGTCGAAATTGTCTAAGACAGCCAGCCGTAAAGGTGAGAAAAGTGTCTATCAAAGACAGTTCCGATTGTGACGTCTTACACAGTGTCATTATACGGTAAAAAAAATAAATGGATTGGGGTTGGCCAGAATGTTTCTCCCCGCTCGGGAATAGAGCTCGGGTCTTTTGATTCCGATAGCAAAGTGCCTAACCTCTACCCCAAAGACGCAGGTGATGAAATTTCGTTTTCTCAAAATTACACAACGCTGGTTCTTACCGTCGCTCTTCGTGATTGGTTTGCTGTATTTATGTCGATCTTCGTGATTGGCTCTTTCTTGATTAATGCAAGTTTCTTCGAAATCATCTCTCTGTAATTGAACGTGGCATCTTTTACGTCCCCACTTAGCTTTCAAACTTTACAACTTGACCTGCCAGGCCAAGTTCTAGATTTGCAGCTCGCAGCTGACAAAATGAGTTAGTTCTCGTAAGCCACGAACACAGATTCGGCTTAAAATAGACACATCGAGTTTGCAGATATTAAGCTGATGCCATTTTCTTCAAGTTAAATAAGTCTTTATCACTCCGTGTTGCTTAGGCGTATGATAAAGTGTGGTGTTGGGGAAATGTGCCAGTTTTTCAATGTTTTTCGTGCATGCTGTAAATCCCCTATCGTTGTTTAAAAACCAGCTTTAGGCTGTCTCATCAATGAAAACATCTCGGAACCTTGGTTTGCAGTGATCCTTTTAGGATCTATTGGTCATCGAATTTCTGGCCTCGCTTGCAAAAGATCTGTGAAAATTAAACTGAGCGATTTCATTTTATCTTGCTTGTACTGCGGTCAGAAAAAAAAGTGTACAAGCTATAAATATATGACAAAATAGAAACATATGGAAAATCAAACATACTGGTAAAGCGCAAAGATCTATGCTGTAGAGAAATTGTATGCGCTATTACATGACTTTTATATTCAATTCTTCTTCTTCTTCTTCTTCTTCTTCTTCTTCTTCTTCTTCTTCTTCTTCTTCTTCTTCTTCTTCTTCTTCTTCTTCTTCTTCTTCTTCTTCTTCTTG
>NW_004798109.1:74674-78823 GCF_000002075.1 Aplysia californica | reverse complement strand
CCCCCACACACACACACACTATTTTTGTTTAATTATTATTGCTGTCACTTACACTTTTTATATACATACCCAACAAATTAATGATTAAATGTGTAAGTAATTAAATGGATAAATAGCTAATACTCTTTTAAAAGATAAAGGAAGAGACAAATAAATGAGCTTCAGGCTCACTTATTTTTCTCAGCTTTATTCTCCCAGCCTTTTCGAATAAATCTGGATAAAAGCCGACATTCCCACGTCCCCCGTCCGTCCGTCTGTAATTACCAGGCGGAGAGTCGTGTTGCCATTATTGTTGCTAACGACGCAGGGGACCAACGCGTCCCTGACAACCGTTGCTCAGGTAATGACGCGCTAACAAAGATGGACGAGTTGCTGGAACAGCTGGAGCATTGGGAGGTAAATCCAATTATTCCAGCACGCATTTTCTGTGTGACAAGGATTAAGTGCCCTTGCCGAGGCGATCATTTCAGCTCAACTTTCACTGATTCGATTTACAAGAAGGAATTCTTTTATTTTTCTCCGTAGATGTATGTATTTTGTGTCTTTGTTTACGAGCTCTGTAGGAATTGTGGGAACTTTGTGAAAGGTGGAAGGTAATAGCTGTATGTTATGATCAGGCTGTTAGCAGCAAAGGTACGTTTTTGGACGAACGAAGACAACAACAACAAAAATAAAAATACAACAAGGTTGAGTAGCAGTTGGCAGATAAGGAGAAGGTGGAGGAATAGGAAAACGAAGAGAAGGAGGAGGAGGAGGATGAGGAGGGAGAGGAGTAGGAGGAGAAGGAGGAGGAGGAAGAGGAGGAGGAGGTGGATAATGAAAAAAAGAGTAGATGACTAAGAATAAGAATAAGAACGAGAGCAAGAACAAGAACAAGAACAAGAAATAAAAACAGCATTAACAGCAGGTTGGTTTAGGTGTTAGGGGTTAGGCGTAAAGGGATAAGGGTTTTGGGTTAGGAGCCATGGGTTAGTGTTAATGTTAAAGTTAATGTAGGCTAAAGAGGGTTGAGGTTATGGTTAGGGTTAGAAATAGGGGTTAGAGATTAGGGGTTAGGGATGGGGCTGTGGTTAGGATTTGAGTTATGGTTACGGTTAGGGTTAGGATTAGGGTTAGGGTTAGGGTTAAGGTTTAGGGTTCATGTTTTAGTGTTTAGGGTTTAGGGTTTATGGTTAAGTTTAGGGATAGCTTTAGGGTTGATGTTAAGGTAATTGTTAGGGGTAGAGTTTGGTTAGGATTATGGCTTGGGTTACGTTTCAGGGCTAGGGTTAGGGTTAGGATAATTGTAAGGATTAGGGTTAAGATACATTTTAGGGTTAGGGTTAGAGTTTTGGGTTCGGTTAGGGTTAGGTTTAGGGTTAGTTTGAGGGTAAGGCTAGGTTTAGGTTGATGTTTAGGTTTAGTCTTTGTTTTAGTAGAGGTTTTACGGGGCTCGCAACTGCATAAGGTCAGATGATACGAGCGCCAGAAGATTAGAGGTGTTACTAGAGAGTAACAAACATAAGTTAAGAATTAGGTTTAGGGTTAGAGTTATTGTTAGAGTTAAGTTATGGTTAAATTTAGCGTTTGTATCAGGGTTAGTGTTAGGGTTAGGGTTAGGGTTAGGGTTAGTGTTAGGGTTATTATTTTTCATCGAAGGAAAAACGACAAATGAAGAAAAAGCACGAAAAGAGGGAGAGAAAGAAGATGAAACAAATGTGGGGAAACCTTTAAAATGTTCTAAGCGCAGATAACTAAATCTTACCATCCCCCCAAAAAAACCAAAAAAAACAACAACAAAAAACAACAATAAACAACAAAAAACCAAACAACAAAAGCACAAAAAACGACTCATTCTTTATCCACATTTTTACATCTTTCCTTCTGATAATGTTTTTTTATTTTGTTTCGTTAGGTTTAGTTTTTTCTACATTTAGAGCTTTACTGTGAACATTTTGTCAGTATATGCTTCTAATACATTAGATTGGGAACGGGCAAAAACTAATTAATAATATGTTTAAAATTTTTGGTTTGGTAGATCTGAGTAGCTGGTTGACAAAATATATCTTACGTCAGAGCTATATGTAGCAGCTAGTATCTCACTTACAAAATTTGAGTAGATGCACATGGTTCACGGTGTTGTGGAATCAGGCTAATGTCGAATTTTGAGCATATGAAGTGCAGGGTGGTCATCATCATCATCATCATCATCATCATCATCATCACCATCATCATCATCATCATCATCATCATCATCATCATCATCATCATCATCATCATTATCACCGACTTAACAACTCCCCCTTTTCTTGTTTCGTTTTTCTAGATAACATAACAATTTGCACCATGTCAATACATTCTTACGTAACCAACAAATATGGGCACCAAAATCAGGATACGGGACAAAAAAATAAACCGAGAACAAAAAAACAAACAAACAAACAGGGTGATCCCAAAAAATGTACAACCTTTTTTCTGAATATCTCGCACAAAATTTGTACTTGAATATTGTAATGTGGAACAGATATAAATCATTCACAAAGACATAAAATTCACAAAGAAGAAACTTAATTTGGAAAACGGAAAGGGCTTTTATAAAAATCACTTATAATTAATGCAAACTGCACGGATTTATAAGATCTTGTAAGGAAAGTCATAAAACGATTGGTTAGTTTTTTCCTTTCCTTTAGATAAAAATCTAATCTTTCCATCCCTGTAACCTTTAAAAAATATTTCTTTTCTCCGACAGAGTTTAAAAAAACATATTTTCTAAGTTCTGGAATTTAGAAAACTAATGGTCTATATTATGTCCTCCTTTGGACTCGACACAATTTAACGCGTCGTTCGTTATGTTCACTGGAGGCCAAACACAAGGATCCCTCAACTATGAGTACTCAAAACCACTCACACTGTACACCTTACTGTATGAAGCTATTTCTAGAGACAATAATGGGGAGGGGGGGGGATTAGGTTGCCCAAATAGACAGCAATTGTGGAGTTGATATAACCTGAAAGGTGAATATATTATGGGCTTTTTCCCAAGGAACCAAATGTATAGAAGAAATGTTCACGCTTTTCAAGACGATCGAGGAATCACGAACACATTGCTATCCTCTGATAGCTTCGCGAACGGAAAAATAGGACAGTCGTAGATGAAAATCAGCTTTGAGAATGCGGACCGTTGAGATGAAGGAAAGTCATTGGTGCAGACATCGTCTACGGACAGACGTCTCAAGGGGCCCAACTACTGATTTCTGCACCCTGGTTGCGTTTAAAGGGGTGCAAACGGTGTGTGTTTGACCGTAATTTTTTTTTTTGTTTGGGAATTTTCAGTTCAGATTCTCTTTAGGTCCTAACTGATAGACCATTTTCCCCCTTGACATAAAAGAAGGCCTTAAGGGCACTCTAACATATTTCTGTGCCTTACAAAATAAGTTGGTGGTGAGGAAATAATCAATACAAAAAGGTCTCTGCTCTTCATTAATCTTAACCATAATCTCAGTAGGTAAAGGAAACTTGAGAAAGATTGTCTACAAAATTTTGTTGACCTGTTAGATTACTGTAGCATGCAATATGGCGCAATCGTTGGCGTTTTTAGTAGTAGGCCTAATGCGAACTAGTGCGTCTTGCTACAAAAATGGGGACATAGCTGAAAATGGGTTGTTTTTTTACGCGCTATGTAGAGCAAAACTATTCTGTGGATTTATCTAAAATCAATATATTAAGACAAATTCCTTTTGACTTCCAAATATTGTGTCCAAATTTGATACGCAATATTTCAGTGTGGAGGAAAATGTTAACAAAAAAAGTAGTACAGTTTTTTTGGGGGATCATCCTGTATTTTGATAATATTATCGTCTTACTATAGCTTATTCAATTTTTTTTCTTTTGATAAACAAAATTACCCATCTATGCCGAAGGACTATAGATCGAGATGTTTGTGATTGAAAGAGGTGGGGGTTGTAAGACCCGGAAGTCAAATTAGTGAAACAATAAAACACTTACACTTATACCCAGAGGTGTAAATACACAGAGAGAGCGGGGGGAGAAAAAGAGAAACATAAAGTGATGGAACAAAAGGATAGGGAGAGAGATAGATAGATAAATATATAGACAGATAGATAGATAGATAGATAGATAGATAGATAGATAGATAGATAGATAGATAGA
>NW_004798109.1:72202-74317 GCF_000002075.1 Aplysia californica | reverse complement strand
GCACACACACACACACACATATACACACACACGCACACACACACATACACACACACACATGCACACACACACAGACACACACACACACACACACACACACACACACACTCACGTCCAGACAAACACATCACGACCTTAGCACTCAACTTCGCCCCCAATTTCTGCTCTCTCTCCTCGCTCTCCTCGACTCGTGATAAATCGCCCCATGTGACTTGGGCTCGGATATTTCTTTTATTCCCCACATACTTTGGTCAATGTCTTTGCGAACACATTTCCCTACAATAGAGTTACTCAGGTCGATCTGAACAATTTTTGAGTTATCAAGACCAAGAGGTCAGACACCAAGATATGGTCTATCTGTTCTATCAAAATTGTAAGATTATTCTGAAACGTTTTAAAGATATTCAAAGAATTGTATTTTTAAAAAAAAGCTTGACATGTCGTGAAACTCAAAAACTTTAACGTCAAATTCCTAAAAACTAGGGACTGAAAATAGAATAGACCAACACGAACAATACCACATTAGAAGAGACTGTGCCCACCATTTCGGAACTTCACGGTCACCGTAAACAGGTTCGAATAGGGAACGTGATAGAGGGTGCCCACGTCCCTCGTGATTCATGGGAGCAGAAGAAGACAGGACTAACGCTAATACTTGGAGTATATAATTAGTTACTCCAAACGCTAACATTACTTAAAAATGCAATCCGGCCCCGCATCATCACTCAACATCACCATTATTTCTAAAATCATTATTGCTCTCAGATCATTGACTTGCTTCAATGATCTTTGAATCTCTATCGTTTGGACACTATCATGCGCACTCTTTTCTTCTAATCAGATTGCGTCAGTCTCATATAAATGGACAAAGGATTTTATTTTTAAAGTACTGAGCCATTAGGACTTTGTAGTTCAAGGGAAGCGATTTGTCTTTGTTGGGGCTCTTAGCATGTTTTATTGCAAGGTGATTATTCTTGTCTTTTTTAAAATTTCCTACACATTTTGAAAAAAAAAAGTATTTTACTTCCCCATCCACAAAGGTTAGATCATTTATAAAGCAGGTAGACTTCAGCTGGAGCTGAGAGGGATGCAACATCCCAGTAGGAAAATCGAGGTACTTAATAAAAGTCCTCCCCCATTCGAGGTTCGAGCTCGGGTCTTCTACATGAGACAGCGAAGCCACCAGTTGCTATATTACAGACACCAGTTATGTTATCTCACGAATAGACTCCCCCCTCCCTTTCGTTCCCTTGTTGAAGGCATAAATACATTATGTAAATTCGATTCCCACGTCACGAACTTGATTCTAATCGAGTATTTCCGTACTTTCTGCTGGGATAAATACATCACTCACTCGGAATCTGCCCTGTGGTTAGGCTCTCAGACTCGAAATCGTAAGGTCGTGAGTTTGAATCCCGTCAGGGACCCGGCATGTGTCCTTGAGAAAGGTAATTAACACGAATTTTTATCACTTTGCCCAGGTTGGAATGGGTACCCTGCTATTATAAACAGTGTCAGTTTTCTAATGGTTGAGCGCTTAATCAGCTGTTTGCTCTGCACACTTCCTGGAAAGCTGAAAATGTTTCTGAATTTTATATTTTCTGTTGGGATAGTAATATATATAGAGTAAAACGCAAAGAGCTTGCTGTAGAACCAGGTTATACGCTATAAAAATGCTATTGATTATTATCATTTGACAGGATCGAGGAAGCACGTAATTCTAAGTTATCTAAATTGCTCACTGGATAAACCTACATCAAATTATTTGATCAAATATCTCTTCTTCTATTCAAGATCAATGGGTACTCTTTCTTCAAAAGCAAACGAAATAAACAAGCTTAAGATCCCGAATAACTCAATATGCCCGAGAAAATTGACGAGCGTCTGATTCCACCGCGTCGTAACACAATTATGCAAATGGCGTCGCCCAACCCTAAACTATGTAAGGAAAAATAACCTCAAAGACCGCCAGCAGATTTCCCAGAAGTCCGCGGACGAGGGGCGCAGTATTTCCTGTAAATTGCCTGTTTCAGTTGGAGCGAGAAGACGGGGGTAAAGAAGTAATAAGGTTTGGACACGCCGTGACGTTGGTAAATTGGCGGGACGTCCGTCCCC
>NW_004798109.1:67267-70649 GCF_000002075.1 Aplysia californica | reverse complement strand
AGGGAAGTAAGCAAAAAATATTTTTTTTATGTACATAAACATGAAAAAATGATATCAATGGGCGGATATTAGACCATATCTGTTCATATAAACTCGGAGCTTGTTAAGTATTAACAAATGGCCAAACATACACGGCCAACGATCGTCAGTTGTATTTGATATCTGGTGATAAGGCATGATGAACAGAAAACTGGAAAAACCGTAGCAGAGTGGTGATAGCTGTGTACATAAGTAGGAGCTGGCCGGGGGACGGATGGCGGGGGCCTGTTGTAATAATCCCCTAACACATCACTGGTTTTGGTTGGGGTAGGGGGGGGGGTGCAAGTGCGGACGAGAGAGAGAGAGAGAGAGAGAGAGAGAGAGAGAGAGAGAAATAAAGAGATGAAGATGCAGAGACAGACAGGCAAAATATAAGGACGAAAAAAAGGGACGAAATGGCAGAAAGAGATAGACAATTAGATAGAGAGACAGGAATGGGGAAACATAAAAACCCACTACGTCAATCTGTTGTGTAAAAGTAACTGAATCACAACCTTTCATAGATCACAGGGTAACAGGGTATAGAAATTGTATGATAAAATATAATGCAGATAACAAAAATGTGTCACCGTTGTGAAATCAGCCACTGGTCAAAATAATGGAATTGAAGAAACAGTCTGGGTTTTACTGTTAAGCGTTGATCAAAGGCACAAAAACACGTAAACTTGAACTTTCCAAGGACACTCAAACTTCAGAAGCTACCAAACTTTCGAGGCCATTTTCTTGCTAATTAACCTCTTTCAGTCCTAAATATCTCCTAGTCTACGCATTTGCCATGTGACGTAAAACTGCGAGCTGGGAACACGTAACGTGTTAGTTTTAGAACGAATAGAGACTAGACCTGTTCAAGGTAAGAGGGTATTTCTTCATCAAAAGTAAGACTAATGAACAAGCTTTGAAATGATATTAATAACTCTATATCTATGCCGAAAATTGGCGAGCGCCAGATTCCATCGTATCGCTATGATATAACAAACTCAATTAATATTGAAAGTGAAGTTAATAAAGTTTTTGGCCATTGTGTGAGCTGGAAGATATATTGTACTGACTCCAATTTCTAGGTTTCAGGGACGTTTTCTGTTTTTCTTTTCTTTGTATTCTCATTATTTTTCACCCCTTGGACAGAACTGTCAAGCTTATTGAAAATTCTTCTATTTGAGACGTTTTTGTACTGAGTCTCGATTTTTATTAAACCTAGTATTCAGTGCTTTTAAAAGCGAAAACTGGACAATGGAGTTAGTTCAAGATGTTACTGAGCTTATGGTTGATTCATGGACAAGCCGTGTGCATTCTAATTAACACAACCAAAAACACCAAATACTTCCGTAAAATATGCGAACACATAATAATATAAGCACACTAACACGCACACATACAAACATACGTAAGTTCCCATATACATACTTACACATAAACACACATACAACCACATTCACACAAAAACATAACATACACACAGTCATAAGAGCAATACCAACATTTTGATTACTTCATTGTATTCAAATAGCGACCAATAAGTCGAACAATTAGACGCGATCGATACGGGGTGTCCATTCTACCAACATAAATACAAACGCATTTAAGGATAAGTAACACAACAGCGTCTTATCTTAATATCTCATCGTTTCTCGTTCAAATACATGCTGAAAACTGGTGTTTGTGGTGTAGCTGTTAGGCATTTTGCCACAACTGGCTCCAACAAGACGCGAGTTTGATTCCCGAAAGAGAAGATTTAAAAAAATAATAATATACACATATACATAAACATCTAAGTATTCCTGCTTTGAAGCTAAATCCCTCTCAGCCCGGGTTGCTCTGAACAAACAGGGTTGAGTGTTTCGTCCCTTTGTTAAAATGTTGCTTTCTAGGTTTAGAACATTTCAACAGCTTGCCAAGAAGCAGAAAACGTCACCATTGCCTGTCACGGCTGACCCAATCTGAATTCAGCACACATATGGAAATACTCGATATTTTTTTGTAATTCCTCTCACAAGAACCGAACTCACAACTTCTGAGTGCGACAGTGAAGCGCCTAACGGTTTCCGCACACACGTCGGAATAGACACTGACTTGTAAAACCAACGCATTTGTTTGTCAAATATAGGTGCAGATGTACAGTCGGTGTGATTTTGTCAGAGTGGAAAGGTTTGACTTTTCTACGACTCTAGATTCACGTTTTAAAATATATCGTTTCCCAGCTGTTAAAACGTAAAAGGCCCCTAATTGTGCATCTTTAAATTCAAAAAAGAAAACAAAGAAGAAAAATTGCAGTTTCTTATTGTTGTATCTGTTGCATAAGGAACTCTGGATATATCTTGTCGAAATCGAATTCTACATGTAGAAAATACAAGAAAAATAAAGAAGAAAATAACTCCCTCCCTGTAATACAGTGGCGTCCGAAAGAAACTTGAAAATGTAATCACCCAATCGTAGTGTTAAATCCATGCATTAACCTTCCATACACCATATCAGTTCAAAGCTAAATAAATTTTGCATTATCTGACACCTCAATAAACGCGCCAACACACTTTTACGTTTCTTTAATTTCGCACAATTTTGTAAAGCCTGATTTTTTAAAGGTCAATTTTGAGTGACCATATCTCGGGCTTCTCTAAACATAGATAAATTATTATTGTGTCAGATGAAGAAGAATTTACTTAGCTTTCAATTAGTATGCTGCAGAAGAGGGTAGTGGAAGGCTTTAACATAAAAAGATTGGGTGATTACATTTTCAATTTTCTTTTGAGCGCTACAATATAAGTAGATGTTAAAAAAAAGAATGAATCCAATCCTTCTACATTCGGTAATATGTAGCTTTCTTGGCTTAGAACATTTTAATAGAATGCCAACGATTTATTTCACTCATAAAACTGCAGGCTTAATTATTCTAGAACACATTTTGTTAAGTAGTTTTGTCAAAATCAAAAGTTGTGTGATTATTGTGACAACATATCGCTTCCTGCTAATAATTATACAAAGTTCTACCTGAATTTTCTATCAAGTGAAGTTGTCGATTAAAAGAAAATCAAAAAGATTGTCAAAGAACACTATTTCTGTAGGAATAAATGTAGTCATCTTTACTTTAACGTACTGGCAAGAACACATAACAGTAACTTTAAAAAGCTGGCAAAACAAACAAACAAAATACTGTCTTAAAAATGACCAGTTATGACAATTCCATTTACGGCTACACAGACATGTACTTGGAAGAAACGTCTGAACGCACCCCTACCCCTAATGAGTTTTTTCAATACACACACACACACACACACATACGCACACACACACACAAACACACACACACACACACACACACACACACACACACACACACACACACACA
>NW_004798109.1:62413-67167 GCF_000002075.1 Aplysia californica | reverse complement strand
ACACACACACACACACACACACACACACACACACACACACACACAAACGCACCCGCACACGTTAACAGGCGTGCAGCCCAGCACATCATAATATAATATTTTGCCCAACACACTCAAAGACATTCTTTCATCACTTATTTACAGTCGAACCTTCTGCAAGCAAGATCACCCTCATAATCACCAACATTATCAACCTCATAAACATCATCAATGTCATTAACATCAACACCACCAAATTAATCATAATTACATCAACATCACTAAACCCACTACCATCATCATCATCATCATCATCATCATCATCCTCATCATCATCATCATCATCACCCATCATCATCATCATCATCATTATCATCATCATCATCATCATCATCTTCATCATCATCAGAATTGCATCAACATCACAAACACATTTACAATCATCAATATCAACACTTCACAAGAACAATCTCTATACTATTCCCATACATCAGTGTGCAGAGTTTGGCAAAAGGTCATGAAAAGCTTGCATGGGTCGTCTGTGACCTTGAACCCCTTGTGACCTTCGCCTGCTTTGCATCTCCAGCTCCCGCTCGAGTTTCTGGAATCGAGAGTCCACCTGGAGAGGTCAAAGTGCAAAGGTCATAATAATATAGTTTGTGACTCAGTGGAATTAGGAGCTCGTCAATTTGTGGTCGTATGGAGCCATTGGTATCATCTTAAAGCCCGTTCGTCTGTGTTGCTTTTGATATTTAAAAATATCCATTTAAGCTGAAAAGAGGTTGAGATATTTACTTTTGAAGAAGGTGGGGGGTCGGCTGGTGTCAGAGGTAATAATTAGCGAGAAAATTGCCGCCCACGTTTGATGTTCATGAAAACTGCACATTTATATACATTTTTAACAAAAATAATTAAAGCATCAAAAATTAAAAAAAACATCATTAAGTGCCAGATCTGCGGCAATCATGGCCCGTCTTTCATTCCTTTGCTCAGATGCTCTATGTTATAATTCTGATCTTTCCGCATCATTCAGCTGTTCAGAATTTCCACGTCAGGTACTCTGCTTCGTTTAATTTCAGTGTATGCCAGTGAGAGCTGCATGTTAAAGGCCCGTAGATCGATTTAAGAGTCCCTGGAACTGCATTTGTGTCTTCCTAATTGCTTTTATCAGCGAGTGTATAATATAACGACGTGATATGCGATACAAAAACAAAAAGAGAGAAAAATGCTTGTTTCTTCCGCAAGAAAATGTAAGTATCAGTAAGTCATTAAGATTTTTCTATTTTTCTGGTTTGGGAACAGCTCATTTCATTGAAACTATCTGTAGCTGTTGAAATTTTTTATTCCAAGAATAAGGGATTAAAATGTACGTTTGCCATGTGACGTAAAACTGCGAGTTGGGGACACGTAATGTTAGCTTTAGAACGAATAGGGACTAGACGTATTAAAAAAGGAGTATAAGTAGAGGGGGGAAGGGAGAGCCGGAGAGAGGGAGAAGTGGGAGAAATAGAGAAAGAGAGAAAGAGAGAGAGAGAGAGAGAGAGAGAGAGAGAGAGAGAGAGAGAGAGAGAGAGAGAAAGAGATATATGAAGGGAAATAGAAAGACCAAAAGGGGAAGGAGAGACAGAGGAAGAGGTGGAGAAGGAGAGGAAGAGAAAGACAGCAAAACGAGATCGTTGTATGACAAAGGAAGTAATAAAGAATTTACCTGCTGCACAAGAGAGGAGGCACAACTTTCCTCCCGGCTCAGAAATCTTTTCACAATCTCTTCTTCATCTTCTAATCTCTGAGGACAAAAGAACGGACAGTAACTCTCAAAGTAAGGTTACACACTCAACGTAACTGACGAATATAAAGAAATAAAATCCCCCCCCCTCCCACGCGCGCGCACACACACACACACACACACACACACACACACACACACACACTCAAATACATGCACTCACACACATATTTAAATGCGTGCACACATACAAAAACGCTCATCACGCCCCTCCCCCCTCCCCCACTTACACAAACATAAACAGTAAAAAAAATGAAACTCTTTTCCTCACCACAGAATCCCCATCCCTCTTTCTCGGCGAAGGTATCGACCTGTCAGCTGGTCTCTGCCTCCCTCCTTCCATCCTTTCACTTTTCCTCTTGTCCTCATCTGTATCCTCATCTTTGTCTCCTATCCTGTCTCCCTCTTCCTCCTCCTCATCCTCGTCCTCCTCCTCTTCCAAGGAGGGAAGACGAAGTCTCTCAATGTTTTCTCCATTTTCGACAACGACCATCGCATTATCCATCTCTTCGTCAAATCTGTTCCTGTCACGTGATGCACATAATAAAACAATTAGGCTATGTCTTAGACTAAAAATACTAAGCGTCCAGACGAAGTGGTATTAGGCGCTGGTCAATTTTGGGGCAAACTAATGGAGTTATTGCTATCATCTTATAACCTCTTCATTTTCCTGGAGTTTGATGGAAAATCTCCCCATCTATCTTGAATAGAAGTCGAGACATTTGAAGGAGGTAATTGAAGAAGATAGGGGGTTCCTGGTGTATGTATAAATGGATATAAAAGGTGTTGGGCATTTCTTTTTATGGAAAAAAATTGCCCAACAGGCGGAAAAAATCTATTAATCTTATTCAGATTATTTTGTCGAGCGCCTAATTTCACAACGATGCCTCACATTTTATATTACATACTGCAACATATATTACATGTATAGGCATATATAAGCAAAACATTTATCGTTTTACCTGTGAGGACGAGGAGTGACCACCAAAATATCGCCATCATCGTCATCGTCGTTCTCGTCACTTGTCTTGTCGCCCTTGTCGTTTTTCTTCGCTGTCGACGACTGGTTCTTCTCCTTAGAGGCGTCCCCGTGTGAACTTTGCCGCTGTAGCGTGGGAACTTTGGAAGTATGTTTTCTCTCTGCGGAGCTGTCTCTTCGATCTGGGGAGGATTATAAGTGACCAAGGTCAGAGGTGAGACTAGTTAGTAACATAAAAGGAAAAGGAGGAGTGACGATGATTATTGTATTATATTGATAATATAAAATAAGCGGTGTAATTAGAGAGTAGTGTTAAAAAGAAAAGAAGGAGAATTGACAATTATTTATTTTTATGTTATAACATTATAATGATATTCATAATTGCCAAGATTAGAGGGGGAGCTAGAGAGTAACATAAAAAAGAAAAGAATTTGGACTGACAATGATTATATGTTGATATGTTATGGTGGCCAAGATTAGAGGCGTAACATGAGAGTAAAATACAAAGAAAAGAAGTAAGAGAGATAATGCTGATAGATGTTTGACAGGAGAGAAGGAATTACCCACATTAAAGCAACCGCCCACCAGCCACACTCTAATTGAGTAGACGTGATACCACTCTAGTCAGAACAAAATTTGAATATTTGATACCCAGGACGCTACCTTAGAACTACAAAGTTCTATCTGACATTTTTGGCCGTTCTGAGTTGCTAAGACCATGAGGTCAGAAACCAAATGTTTTATCTGCTCTATCAAAATTGTAAGATTACTCAGAGCCGCAATCAAGATATTTAAAGAACTGCATTCGAAAACGCTAGCCATGTTGTAAAACTCGAAACATTTGACGCCAAATCTCTCAAAACGAGGTACTGAGGACAAACTTTGTAGTTCTAGAGCTGTTGTGTGTCACGACATGGTGTAATCAGGTGCTCGTTAATTTTGGGGCGGACAATGGTGAAATGATACAGGGTTAACATCCCTGAGGACTGAACTAAAGGCGACATTGATATGAAGTGCCTTTCTCAAGGACACAATGTTGGACCGAACTGAGACCTAAACTCCCCAACCTACATCCTCACTGTTTCGGCAGAGAAGGAGATGGGAGGACAACATTACTGAGTGGACAGGAAAGACGATGGGTGACAATCTGAGGAAAGCAGAGGACAAAAATAGATGGCGAGAGCTGGTTTGCAGATGCAGTGGTGCCCCAACAGTTGGCCCTACCTCGGGATAGAAGAAGAAGAAGAAGAAGCCTAATTACTACGACCTAATTAATTTTTTTGAGCATATGGAATCAATTGTGTATTATAAAAAAATATTCATTTGTTGTCTTCCTTTTGATGTTAAGAAATACACATCTATTTTGAATAGAAGTTGAAGTATTTTGCGATTGAAGAATGTGTGGGTCGCCTGGAGTCAAAGGTAAGTTGAGCAAAAATAATAGCTGCCAAATATAGTGACATCCAAAAGTAACGTGTCTTTAGAAACTGCACATTTTTTCTTTGGTGCCCTAGACAAACGTTCTTTCCAGTAAAATCTATTATGAACGGAAAATGTGTTGAGGGGAAATAAGAACATCGATGAAATTGCCAAAACAAGATAAGCAATTTCGATTTCTCTAACATCATTATTTTGACGAACCCCTGATTTCCCCTCGATGCCTCACATTGGTAAAAATGAAACCTTTCTAGACCCTACAAAATTCAAGTATTTAAAATTCAAGAGTACAATTGAACCTGCGCGCGTGGAATAGCGACAACTCCCCTCATCGTACTATTTCTGTATTATTGTATTGTCATTGTTTTTGAGGCTGTATTCCTTTCAGCTCAGGTTGCCCCAGTAAGATAGTCTGAAGCCTGCTTTCTAATTATCTAAATTGTGTTGGTGGTGTCGTAGACACACCTATATTACTAAAAGTAAATTAGAAAAACGCAAGCAAATCAACCAACCAACCAACAAACAACACAAAAAAGGGAAAAAGCTTACTAAAATGAAGAGTCGTAATCCCCC
>NW_004798109.1:60795-61923 GCF_000002075.1 Aplysia californica | reverse complement strand
GATAGATAGATAGATAGATAGATAGATAGATAGATAGATAGATAGATAGATAGATGAATAGATAGATAATGAAAGAAAGAGAGAGAGAGGAAGAGGGAGCAAGGAATTTAAACCAACATAATATAAGCATAAAGGTAAAAGAAAACTTTTGTACTCCATTCGAAACGTACTTGATACTTTATAACTATACCCGTTGACCTAATTACTGTAATGTAATCCAGGACAGCATCTTGTTGTATTCTGCTGGTCAGGACAACCTGGTTTGGGGTGCAGACTTGGCAAAGCGTTGACAATCGGGAACAAGCCATAGTGTCTTGCTCCTCAGGACAACATCGAGGTATCTAGTGTAGGCACCAAACGAAGAAATGCACTAACATCATGATTAATATTTTTTAAAAAATAAAAAAATCTCTTTGACAAAGTCACTCTAGTCTTCTTAGGTCTCTCTTACAAAATAACAGCAGCTGATAAACCCCAACCTAGTCTATCCATGCCTCTTTTACATCACTGTACCATTTGACATGGCTAGGAGCAGCAAGAACAACAGACACCATTGCTGCAACGCAAGACAGAGTGAAGTGAAGGTCCATGATCGCCCACGCCAGTCAGCAAGGCAGCGGATGACCCTTTGGCATAGTCACTCTACGTATGAGTTGTAAATGGCGAGAATTTTTTTTGAGAATCTTGGTCTTACTGCTGGGATACTGCATTCCTGTCAAATTTGGTTGGGCTTAATTGGCAGGGTAGGAATCCAGCTTCCTAAATTATTTATTTTGTGTTTATTGGGAACGCCTAAAAATCTACAAAATTCAAACATTTCTAGGTGTGCCCGACAGTTCTCTTTCACCATTATAACCTTTGACATTATCACTCAAGTCACCAGAGTTGGTGGTGTAGGGGGTTAGTCTCTCGACTAATAAATGATGTAAATTGTGTCAATTGGGGTGTAAAAACACCTACATAATATCGCTCTAGGTGTACTCACGGTTCCCTGGTGTCCGAGCTAGCTCCCCTGGACAGGTCAGTCCGGTCTGACCCCTGGCTCTTGTCCCTGATCTCGGAGCGCAGACTGGTCAAGTCTAGCTTCAGCTCACGACTCTCGTTCTGTGGGTGTGTGAGGGGTGGGGG
>NW_004798109.1:57947-60695 GCF_000002075.1 Aplysia californica | reverse complement strand
CCCCCCCCCTATAAAAAAAATACTTCTAAACTTACCCCCTTGAGTTATTTCCCCTTCCCTCGGTGTCTCCACCAACGATTGGCTGAGGACTGTTTTAGTCTGCACGTCCAGATTTTTCAGGTGTTTCTTCAGGGTGTCCAGTTTCATCTTGAGGTAGTTGCAGCGGGAGCCGACGAAACCAACGAGGGGGCTGTAGTGGTTCTCAAAGTTCTCTTCTGATTGGCCTCTTTCTCTGGGGAGAGAGAGAGAGAAGGGTGGAGACAGATAGAGAGAAAGAGATATAAAAAAAGATAGAGGAGGAGAGGGAAAGAGAACGATAGACTTAGAGATGGGGCAGGATAGAAAGAGAGAGAGGGGGGAGAGAGAGAGAGAGAGAGAGAGAGAGAGAGAGAGAGAGAGAGAGAGAGAGAGAGAGAGACAGACAGACAGACAGACAGACAGACAGACAGAGGGAGATTTAATTTAAAATGTACACCCCCATCGACACAATTTGGATCAAGAGAGATAGAGAGAGAGAGAAGGAGAGGGAGCGAGAAATAGATAGATAGATAGATAGATAGATAGATAGATAGATAGATAGATAGATAGATAGACAGATAGATAGACACACACATAGAGAGAGAGAGAGAGAGAGAGAGAGAGAGAGAGAGAGGGAGAGAGAGAGTAATTTGTAAGATTTAAACACACTTTTAATAATTGCCACACACGCACCGACACACACCAATACAAACACACGAAACACAAAAATACAAACACACACATACACAAGGAATCCCCGTTCTCCCCTTTCCATCCCTCTCACGTACTCACCAGCATCTGCTGCTTCTCCTCCTCTCTCCTTCTCTCCATCTGTCTGGAGTATTCCTTCAAAGATCTCAGTTCCTGCTGACTGTTGTGTAGCTCCTTCTTCAACACATCCACGTTGTGCACCAGATGACGCACCTCGGTAAGGCAGTTGGACTCGAGGCTGCTGATCTTGGACTCCAGCTGTAAGTAGTGTTTGTTTGTTTGTTTGTTTAGTATAGGGTTTTACGGCGCTCGCAACTGCATAAGGTCATATGAGCGCGCGGGACGCACCTAATACTTTTTCGTTGGTAGGAAATTTTGAATTTTGCCCGGGTGGCGGCCGAAGCCTACTCTTATCGATTTTAGACCACCAAGGGATCTTTAACGTGCGCAACTTGCACACGGGCCCTCCGAGATTTTTCGCCCTTGTCCGAGAAGGCTAGGTGTAAATCTTTCCTACCAGAAGATCAGGGGTGTGGCAGAAAGAGAGCAGTTAGGAGGAGCCAGGGAGTAGCAGTAGAAAGGCTGCAGAAAGAGTCAGGAGCCCAGAGGAGGGGGCAAAGGGGGTGAGGGGGTGGGGGCAGAAAGTGGAAATGAAAGCAGACAACAGAACATTGTTAGAGATCAGGAAAGGATGTGAAAGGAGACAATTTTAGAGAAGAAAATTTTTTGGTCGCTACCCGGAATCGAACCCGGGACCTTTGAATGAGAGGCCAATACCTTAACCTCTAGGCCACGAGAGCCCCCGTAAGTAGTGTAAGAAACGACATGGGGTACATAATGAAAATGCTAATGTCTCAGGTAGGGCTGATCAAAAGGAAGAAAACAAACTATTCCCTCCCAAGTTCCCAACCGGAGACGCCACAGGATTAGGGCAGGCCGTTTAAGCTTACTGTTAGCGTCTGGTCAACTTGGGAAACAATGGGAGGGACACGTAACCTCATTTTGTCAGTATGGTAGTGTTTTAGCGCCTATAAATGACCGCCTGCACTGTATGTTTCCCAGGAAGTTGAGGTTGTTTCAGGTCTGCTGGGGTAAAAATATAGATTGTAAAGAGCATAGAGCCTGCAGTTGAGGGGGGATTTGCGCTATACAAATGCTATCTAATTTGGCAACGTGCTGGTTAGCGATTGCTTCATTCACAGGACAACAACAATAACGACATGTGTACGGATTATGAAAACTTTTCCCCAGCAAAAGGGGCCGATAGATTGATAATTTATGACAACGAGTCTGACAACGAGAGATTTGCGCAGCCATCTTAAACAGGTTTTTAGGATTTTTGGTTGACGAAAATACAATGGTCGCAGCTGTGTTGGGCATGTTATCAGTTTAGCCAGTTTCATAATATAATAAGAGACGCACAGGGGGGGGGGGGGGGGGCTGTAAAGTGGTCATTTGTACAGGTGGTTGTCTTATACAGGTGGTGTTTGGGCAGGTTCAACCTTACTCATAACTTACCGTTTTGATCATCTGCTTGACTTGGTCAGCCTCGGTGTCTTTGTGCTCTTTCTGAAAGATACAAAGGCAAGCAAAGTGAGATGGTTTGCTTTCGGTGTTTTAACGCCTCAATCGACACAATTGTTTAGAAGTCGAGCTTCCGATCGTATCATTAGGGTCAACCCGTTGACGCCCCTCCCCCTCCCCATTGAATACAAATGTAAGACTCAAAATATTGTTTTGCAGTTAGGACTTTCGAGACATACTTTGTTGTTTAAATGAACACATTAAATTATAATATCCTAAAACTAAATAATTTGCGATGGATATGAAGTTGAAACTAGTGTTAAACAGACACGATTGAACAAGAAAAGTGCTTTACTTTATCTGAGCATAAGACGGGAGTAAAAATAAGATTATACCCCCCCCCCCCCTCTCCAAAAACAAACCAAAACAAAACCAACCCCCCCCCCCCGAAAAACCCCCGAAACAAACAAACAAACAAAACGAAACAAAAAAAAA
>NW_004798109.1:55138-57730 GCF_000002075.1 Aplysia californica | reverse complement strand
ACCCCCCCCCCCGAAAAACCCCCGAAACAAACAAACAAACAAAACGAAACAAAAAAAATACACAAAACAATATAATGAAATAAAAAAATAAATCATTAACTAACAAAGAGGGAAGAAAACATAATGAGCATATTGAAAGACTATGTAACCCCTAAAGTATCCCACCTTGGTGTCGTAAGTCGTGTGCTGCGTTGTGCGACTTCTTTCTTCCAAATCCTTGAGAAATTCGGACTTCTTGCTCTGTGTCTCTCCCTTGCCCAACCTAGACAGACATTGGGAGATGGTGAAAATTGTGAAAGGGTATAGGTTGTTAACGCCTCTATAAACCCTATTAGATTATTTAAGAGGCGGGACCTCTGAGTTTAATGTCCATCTTCGAAATGATCGAGCCAAATGGGAAATTGGTGTAGTGTGCTTTTCTCAAAGACACAGCGTCGGATTGAGCTAAGACTTACACCCCCGAGCCTGCAATCTCACGTGTTTGGGCCCGGTGCCCTTACCACTTGGCTAACACGCCACTAGAAAGATAATGTGTGAGAAAGCTAGACAAATGAGCCATAATTTAGCGCCTCGAATAGCGTTGCCCGGACTCTATCGATTAGCACCTAAGCTGTGTTGCGCGGCGTTTCAATCGCTGACCACGCGACCATGCAGTGGTTTGCATTTCTATGAGGTCTAGGAGGCATGCCCGAACATAATTGACAAAAAGTAGGCTATAAAGTAAAAATACAATTATTTTTCTTTTTTTCATATTTTGAAAGATCAAAATTGACCCATAAAGAGTGTGTTTGTGAATTTTAAAGTAAATATGACGATTAATTCCTACGACGCGTTCCGTGTCTGGTTTCTTTCTTTCAAGTCATTGAGAAACTCCGACTGTTTGCTGTGTCTCGCCCTTGTCCAATCCGGACGGACATGGGAATATATTGTGTGGGAGAGGTACATACACGCTTGTAGATTTATCATAGACTTATAATATCCTAGACATTAGACTGTCATGTCTTTGCTCTCTATTGCAATACACGTATGTGTTTCGGAGCGGCGGAATCGGGTGCTCGTCAATTCTGGAGCTTAATATTATGGTTAATGATACAACTTCAAAATTATTTCATATATCTTGTTTTTTATGATTAAGGAATTACCCTTCTATATTGAATAAAAGTCGAGTTTTTGCAACTAAAGGAGGTGGAGGTCAACTGGACTTAGAATAACAATTAGCAAGGAAATGGTCGCCAACGTTTGGCTACTTCCAAAGCTTGAGAGTCCTTAGAAACTGCAGATTTACGACTGTTGTGCCTTTGATCAACGTTTTTCAGTAAAAGTCCACACAGAAATGTAACTGGTATAACAGGATGCAACGATTCGAAAAATGCTCATCGGGAGCTTGATCTCATCACAATGCCTCACAAAATCATAACCCATACGCTGTCATGGTATTTTTGCAAACTTTAAAATTTGGTTGTGAAGTTTTTCCTAGATGGGCTCTCAGATAAAGACTTCAAATAAAGGGTAAAACACTAGTCTCGTAATAGCCGAGGGTGCCCTCTGCCTTTCCACCTTTCCACCTTTCCCTTCATTTGGCTCTAAATTGAGTTGAATTGTGCACTCCAGTGTAAACAAGAATAAATTACGTCGTTGTGCTCGATCAAGGATATAAGTGGGACATCGTGGTGAAATCCGGCGCTCGTCAAGATAACAAAATTGGAGAAAAAGTTTCGCATTTTTAATAAAATATTTGGATTTTTAGTTCAACCCTTTAATATCCAAATAATAACACATTTCCAAGTGAATCATATTAAAAAAACGTTGATTATAAGCTCAAAATATGCAAATTTTAAGTTTTCAAGGACTCTTTAGTTATTGAAGTACCAAACTTTGGCGACCATTGTTTCCCTATTTTTACCGCTGAAACCAAGTGAACTGACCACTTTGAATCACAAATATCTTGACTTCTGCTTAAGATAGATGAGTATTTTTTTCATCAAAAGCAAGATAAATAAACAAGCTTTAAGATGATACCAATAATTTAAAATGCACAAAAATTGACGAACGCCTGATTTCACCGCGTCATACTATACAGATGTAAGGGCCCATAGAGTACCGGACGTCAAAGTGCACGATCCAGGGTATTATTATAATACAAATCAAGGGGTCCACAGTGTCCCAGAATCACGGCACAGTGTATGATCCAAGATATAATATAAATCTATAGGTCTATAGTAAACTAAAATTAAGTCACAATGCAAGATCCAGGGTAAAAATAATAAAATACAAATCTATTGAATACGTTTACGTACGTCACATTTCTGTCGTGGATTTGTCAGTAAAAGTTTATTTGGGCTCTCCATTTAAACATTACTTGACCGTGACCTAATACGCACATCCGTGGTCTATCCGCTCTGTGGGTTCACATTTGGGTCGCCGTGACGTCATGGCCAAAAGACTCTTTCTTCTTATTATAGATATGAGGGTCTCAAGTTGACTTTCACGGATGTGTCTTATATTCGAAGAATTGGTGGATGGAGGGAGCCACTTGTACGTCCTACTTCTTAAGCCTCCTTCTGTTGTTTCTGTCGATCTGTTTGTATTTCT
>NW_004798109.1:53732-55038 GCF_000002075.1 Aplysia californica | reverse complement strand
AACAACAACAACAACAACAACAACAACAACAACAACAGCAACAACAACAACCACAAAGACAACAACAACAACAACACAAAAACAACAACAACCAGAACCACAACAAAAAACAAGTTTCTAGAATACAGACTTTTCAGTTGGTTTCTTCCTTTTTTTTAACAATGGTAAATAATGCAAAGACATTCTAATGTTAGAACCATCCAGTGAACGTGTTAACAAAAAGTGACGGTGTTTTGTTCTGTGTTGGTTAGACGACACACAGGTGGGGCTACTTCATCTCAAAGAGCAAGAGTTAAGTGACAAGATCTTTATGTTGTTTCAGTAAAAGTAAATTTGATCCTTTATTTGGAACTTACTCGGTATTCTATCCCTACGTGTCTTATATTCGAAGAATTGGTGGATGGAGGGAGCCACTTGTACGTCCTACTTCTTAAGCCTCCTTCTGTTGTTTCTGTCTATCTGTTTGTATTTCTATTTCCCAACATTAAATTAAATGACCATTATTGGGTTTACTCAAACTGAAACTCGTCCGTCGAAAACCCGTCTACGTCAGGTCGGGGCGTCTTTCAAAGATTCAAGATAAAAACAAGTCATGAGTTTGTTTGTTTGTTGGGCTTTTTTTTTGGGGGGGGGGGGTGGAGTATGAAGTTTGCCTTTTTCATAATCTGATACATTACGACCAACGTCAGTGCACTCATATGACCTCAAGTAGTTGCGACCGCTTTAGAAACTCTAACGAAACTGACTGACCAACGTCAATCAAGCAGTTTTATATCCTCGGTTTAGAGAGAGTATGGGACATAAAAACTTGTTTTACGTACTATTTGATGGGATAAATCATTAAAAAGCCTTTTTCAGCCAATAGTTTGTAAAAACGACCATTTCCTAAAATCAATGTAGTTTAAAATCTCTTCTTATGGTTCCTATGTAATATTTACACCCTGTTATAGAATCGGTGAAGCAAAAACGTTTTATGTAAAACACAAATAAATATATATTCAAGGGTTAAATAATTTGAACAAACGTCTTTTTTTTCTTCAAAATATTACCAAAAGTGCATTTCGTTACGTAATGAATAGCTATCAGTGTAAAAGATAGAAAGCTAGCATAGTATTTAACTATGTGTCTAGCTAAAAGAAAATAATAAGGATATTGAAGTTCTTTGTACCTTTAAAGCACTTTCATATCTCTCTCTAACTCTTTCTCTCTCCCGTTCTCTCTCCTTCTCTCTATCCATCTCTCTTCCCCCCCTCTATCTATCTATCTATCTATCTATCTATCTATCTATCTATCTATCTATCTATCT
>NW_004798109.1:48827-52730 GCF_000002075.1 Aplysia californica | reverse complement strand
AGTGTGTGTGTGTGTGTGTGTGTGTGTGTGTGTGTGTGTTTTGCGTTTGTGTGTGTATGTGTGCGTCTGTCTACTCGCGTGTGTGAGTGCATGTGTGTGTGTATGTGTGTATGTGTGTGTATGTGTGTGTAAGTGTGTGGGTGTGTATGTGGGCGGGTGTGCATGCGCGCGCTCACGCGTGAGTGCAAGTGTGTGCGTGCACAAAAACCTATGTGTTCACGTTAGCAGTTCGTTACCTGGCAGATTCCAACTCCAGATCGATATTCGATGAGCTCCGCCTGTCAGGTTCAGGGAAATGTCACGTGATAAATTTTGTATATACATGGCTCACTTCCCTTCTGATTTTACGCCAACCCCAACACAATTGTCTCACCACACGGTGGAATCGGGCGCTTGTCGTTTTTGGCTATGTAGAGCTGCTGGTATCATTTTAAAGATTGTTCAATAAACCTGTTTTGCTTTTCATGGAAAAATAGCAATCCATCTTGAAAAATAATAATCAAGACATCTGCCATTGAAGGAGATGAGGGTTACATGGTAACCGAAGAAGAATTTTCGAGAAAATGGCAGCCCAAGTTGGGTGTCTTTCAAAAGTTAAGTGTTCTTGGAGACTGGAAGTTTACAGTTTTTGTTTGTACCTTTAATGACAGTATTTCAGTAAAATCCACACGAGAATGTATTTTTAAAAGGACATAAAATGTGTTGAGCCAAAAGAGAAAAAAAAAAATAGAAAAAAAAAATAACCTGCCCAACAGGCTGAAAAAGTGTCCATGTTTTTTATTTCATTATTTTGACGAGTGCCTGATTTCACAACCATATTTTCATCCCAATTGCAGTCGAACCTGCTCTAACATCAACCTGTACAAGACAATCAGCTTTTCAAACGACCTCTTACCAATTCCTCTTTTGTCTTTTTCCCATGTTATAACGATACTGCTTAATGGGATAGAGGGACTGAGTATAAAAGTTTTGTTAAGTATTAACCAAAGTGCACAGAGAAACAGAGGACTGAGAAATCCGGGGAGGAACCACAAAAAGAAAACTGTGGGAAAAAATGAAAAGAGAAATATGGGGGTGAAAAGCTACCTAGCCTCCTGTCTCTTCTCCGTCAAAAGTTGCGTACAGTACCTACATGAGAAAAACTACATGATAATATCGCTCTTGACATAGGCAAAGAGTTCTCACATAGGATCTAAAACAATACTGAAACAGTTTGAGACAAACATCGACACCAACGAGGTTATGAATAAAGCAGATGATTAATTTCTGTAAACAGTAAACAGCTGAGCCCTTTCACATTAGTTTTGCTTGATAATATGTGACTGATGGGGAACCTTTTTACTAGAATTTTCCTCCACTTCACTCTAGTTAGAGTGGCTACCCGGACATAGATAGCGAGAGATCTTGTCAATATAATGTATAGCGCCTGCAGTATGGCAGTTTTCACTGTACGCTTCCCAGAAAGATTGTTTCGGAATGCTTTCAGGTCTACTGGGGTTATCATGGCAGATGTAAAAGATCAATGATCAGAACCATAAAAAAGGCAATTTGGATTCTTTGACCACATAAATCAATCAAAAGGACTAGAGAATCTGCTGCTGTGTGGAAAGATAAGAGGGAAAGAAAAGCAGGGGAAGACAGAGCACAACATATACAGATAGCCTGAACAATTTTGCAAAGAATAACACAAAGAGAAAAGCCGATTAGATCTGGAAGAATTGAGGTACCATAATCGCCAATGTCTGACCCAGACCTGACACTCAAAGAAGTAAAGCACATTAAGCATGCTGTTGAACGGGAATTTGGGCTACACATTTATTTTGCTCTATTCTACTATTATCTCGTAGGCCTGTATATGTAAGTTTTGTTGTTGTTGCATGCAGTTAATTGAACGATTTGAGCCAGTAGGTAGATATAGTATACTTTACTCACTTGAGTTCCTCCCTGGCCTCATTGAGTGACTTCCTGATGTCCTGTAGGTCGTCCGACTCCCGGTATCCGGAGACCAGGTGCATGCTGGGTAGGCTGGAGAAGGGCAGGTCAGGGCTCTGGGAGATCTGTGCCCACGCCTCGCTACAGTGATGGGGCGAGAGTTATATAGGATAATACGTTAAAGGGGTAGGAATATGAAAGTAACAACATGGATAATAAAGGGATAGCGTCGTGGAAAGAAAGTATCAAAACAGTATAGTAAATTTTGAAAACGCTAAGAAAAAGAAAATTGAAAAAATTGAAGTGGTCTGAACCATAAAACAACACACTAAAATAAACTGAAGGCGTCCGAAGATGAAATTAGCAAAAAACACAAGTGTAATAAATTGACAGGGACAAGAAAAGGTAGGAACAAACTATAATAGATTGACGACGTCAGAACAATAATGCAAAATAATGTAATAAATCTAAAAGGTCAGAAAAAACTAACAAAATATAATAAATTAAAAAGGTCAGACAAAGAAAGAAAAATGAGATAAGAATTTTGAGGTTTAGAAAATGAAAGCAACATGTTATAATAAATTGAAGGGGCCAGAAAAAAGGTCAGAGGTCATGATACATTGAATGGCTTTTACAAAAAAGTAACAACAAGTAATAAATTGGAGACGGTCACAAAAAATAAAGTAATCAATTAGTAAAATGAACTGATGGCGTCATAAAAGAAGAAGAAGAAGAAGAAGAAGAAGAAGAAGAAGAAGAAGAAGAAGAAGAAAGTAGCTTTCAAATCGACAAGACACTCTTTATAAAATGAAATGAAAGCAGATACTTTATTGTAGTATTCGATTTGTTAGAAGTGAAAATCTGCTCTGAAGTATTTTTAACAAATTTTTTTTTAACGTGTAACATAATTTAGATCTGCTCGCAAACTGCTGCAACATATTCGTCAATATTATTACCTATGTAATATTAGATATGAAAGAAAGAGAAAGCCACCTCGAACTATTTCTAATTGTGAGCATCGTTGTTGTCGCAAGCAATCCACATAAGTCCGTTTTGGTAGTGTCTGCACCAGAGACAAAACAGTAGTTTTTGTTGTGTTGTCCCTATCAGGAATCGTTGAAAATTGTAGGCCTTGAAAGTAACACGAAACTGCATGTTGGTGATATTGAAAGATGAAACTTTTCTAGATTTTTTTTATAGTTTTAAAATATTGTTTTAAACTAGAAATTTCTCAAAATTTGGAATTAAGTGAATTACATGTGACAGCAATGGCATACAATAGTTATACTCACTCAAAATTGAACGAATGATTTTTGTTGTTGTTTACCATTGACCAGTCCTGAGGAACAGGGGACGATAAAGAATAATGTCCAGTTAGTGTATGTCAGAATTGTCTAGTTAGGACATGACAGTGGTTCAATAATGTGGGTCTTTGGTTCAGTGCAGCAGCTTAGCCTAAGAACATGTACTATGTTTCTATAAAGTCAGAAGCCTTGCTCTACTGAGAATAGGGCACATTCAAGCCGGAATAGGCCAACCTGTCACACTACAAGGACATCGAAATTAAAATTCAATAAAATATATATTATGTAAGTATACTATGAGTTTACCTCTCTCAAAAAAATCCAAAATGTTTTTCAAGAGGCGGTACCTCTGAATTCAAAGTTCATCTCCAATAGGACACTGCCAAATGTTTTGACAGCCTTGAAAACTCAACAACCAGAGTTCAAGACCGCAAAAAATTTGGGATTCAAAATGGGACCATCCGCTTTGTAGTCCAGTATGATGCTAAGTGAGCTAACAGAAGTCCCTGTGACTGTGAAGATTAACATTAAATGCCAAGCTTTGCATACGTTCTTGAATCTGAAACACACTTGCCGAGAAAAATCACGATACTACTACGGCCTAGATGTACTTTAACAGTGTGAAACACCTCGCACAAATTGATTCTGTCTCTTTTGTGTCGGTAGT
>NW_004798109.1:45892-47330 GCF_000002075.1 Aplysia californica | reverse complement strand
GTAAGAAGAAGAAGAAGAAGAAGAAGAAGAAGAAGAAGAAGAAGAAGAAGAAGAAGAAGAAGAAGAAGAAGAAGAAGAAGAAGAAGAAGAAGAAGAAATAAAACATGGTATCTCATTGCTTTCTCACTCCGAGTTCCTTGTTCCTCCGCCTCTCCTTCTCTGCTCTCTCCTTCTCCTGTACCCACATAGTCTCTCGGAACTTGAGTGATTCTAGTTCTCTTTTTAGATGACTGTTTTCATCTTTTAACATCTGAGGAAAGAATGGCATGTTTGTTTTAAGACACAGAGTCATAAAACATGTTTTTTTACCAATTCGGTCGGTTCTGATCTAACAGTCACCTGTATATGACAATCAACAGAACAAACGGCCACTTTCAATTTTACCTGCTGCGTGTTTTTTTAACCCTTAACTGTACGTCGTGTATTATTATCATATCCATACGACGTGAGGAACTCTGTGCCACCACTTTCCAAAGAGGAAATTTACTAGTTAATCAGGTCCTGTAAGCTTTGCATAGCAGTCTGTTACATGGTTTTTTTAAAGAAATACTGAAAGTTTCAGAGAGATATTCGTACTAGAAGTATTCTAAAAGGTGAAGAATACAACTCCTGGGGTACAGAATGACCCCAGGGCGCACTAAGAGGGTAAAAAACATTACAGTACAGTGGAGGGGCGCCATTGGTGCAATTGGTGCAAGCGCTCCACCTAACCCTGGCCTTCACCTCCCCCATTGTCTAATTATTCTAAACCAGTCAATGCTCTAGATCTACATACATGTACTAGTACTAGCCTACATTCTTTCGACCCGTCACCCGCTGGCTGCGCGCGCGCCAGTGAAGAGACAAACGGCGAGGATGGTTTATGCTTGTCTCACCGCTTGCGGTAATGTCTGCTGGGAGCAAGCAAAATCTTTGCACCAAAGTTCTTTTTGTCATTGTAGAGAAATCTATGCATCGTCCTTCCCGCACAAGAAGAAAGGTGCGTGAAACTCCAGTTCGCAGCACCAATTTGGTGCAAGCTTAAAATTTGATCCAAGTTACCGCTAGCCTATCTAGGCTACTACTACTAGTAGACTAGTAGAGTCTACGGTAACTCAATGAAGAATGGGTATCGAAACTGTTGTCGCCCTCTATTGTGTAGCAACTCCTGTTTTAAGGTAAATTTTCAAATTGAGTCTGGTTGTTGGTGCTGTATGAAGTAATTAGAAATCTTGAATTCTTCTCAGATTGTGAGCATAGTGAGTTGTTAGTATTGTTTCACTTTATTGCAGCTTTTATGCGGTTTCATCTAGAAACAGTTGTAAATATCGATAGATTTAGATTACGGGATATCCTGCAGATTCTAACTGACTTTCTCTAGAAATATAGATGAATCACGTTAACGCTTTGCTTCTTGTGCCTTCTTGTGCCATTCAGCAGGCTACAGTTAGAAGAGAAA
>NW_004798109.1:43189-44939 GCF_000002075.1 Aplysia californica | reverse complement strand
CTCTATCTATCTATCTGTCTATCTATCTATCTATCTATCTATCTATCTATCTATCTATCTATCTATCTATCTATCTATCTATCTATCTATCTATCTTGTATCTATTTCCACCTCACTAACTATCTTCCTCTGACACAATTATCAATATTTTTCCCAACTTAATGTTTCTTTTCCGTCATCTTGCCCACTTCCACCCTCCTCTACTCTCCCCCCACTATCTCCTTATCCCACCTCACTCCCCTCCTTTCTGTCTCCGTCCCTCTTGCCTCCCTCCCTCTCCCTCTTCAACGTTCCACCCATCTCCTCCTTCCCCCCTTCTTACCCTCCCCCCTCCCCCCCACAAACTTACAGATAAAGAACTACACTCGTCATCAGCCTGTTTCTTCTCCACTTCCAGTTGTTTTATCTTCGCCAACAGTCTCGCCTTCTCTGATGTCCACACCTTGACAAGACAAAAAAAAGGAACTCTATCAGACAAAAACAAATAAAACAGCACCAAGACTTGGATGGCTGGTGCTTCTGTAAATAAAGTATATTGATGATGATTTGATTTTTTTAAAAACACCTTACCATTTAAGCCCATATTCTGAAAACTTGAAGCGTTTTCAAATCATATTTTTTGTTCGTCTAATAAAGCTGCTACTTGTTTGCACCCCCAATATAACCGGTGTCTTTAGTACGGAACTAGCATACAAAGGTTGAAAAATATTCTCACAATTATTGTTTCGGTAGCCTAATCATGAACATAGCGAACGGGCACATAGTGAAAGACTCACGCAGTGAAAGACTTACACGGTAAAAGACTCATAAAACAAAACATTCACATACTGAAAGACTCACATAGCGAAATATTCACATAAAGAGTCGAATAGGGAGAGACTCCCACAATGAAAGACTCATACAGTGAAGCACACACATGACAGATATACTTTCAAATATATTATGTTATCGTATACCCGTATGTTCTTTTTTATTTTAAAAAGTTGCACTGCGAAATCCGTATAAAACATAAAAATTTCAACGAGACGATCATTTCATCATCTGTGTGCTACGCTGTATTTATAAAGGTATGAGAGGCATCGAGGTGACATCAGTTCTCGTCAAAATAAAGACATCTAAGAAAGCGACGTTATCCGACCGTTCAGCTATCTTTATCGACTTTTATTCGGGCTCAACACCTTTTACCTCGTATGCCTATTCAAAAACATTAAAGTGAGAATTGGGTGATAAGGCAAATCTTCGACAAAAAGCGTATTCCAGCGTTCCATAAATCTTAACTTATAGAGAAAAAAAAAGTTCATTGTAGGCTACTTTTTAGTTTGATTTTAGGTTTTTGGTAGTTCTATCTTCGTGAGTGGTTGGCGGGTGCTCTGCTGTGGTTTGCGCCTTCTTTCCTATTAAACAACGATCGTCTTTATCTCTCCTCCTTTTTTATGTTTGTTACTCTCTTGTAACACCTCTAATCTATGACCTTATTGTGTTGCAAGTGCCGTAAAACTCTTCATCATCATCATCATGCGCTGCAGCAATAGTGTCTGTTGTTCTTGCTGCTCCTAGCCATGTTGTCATCTTGTCCAGTATCTTTTCCCTCTGTCTGCCTCTGCCTCTCTTTCCATCAAACTTGCCTGTTGTTACAATATTCTCAAATACTCTTACTAAGACCCCCAATAACCGTCAACACTTTCAACCCCACAACGTAAAGGGACAGTGAGCTGATCTCGCAGAGACGATCTTTGTGTTGACAAAACTT
>NW_004798109.1:40937-42618 GCF_000002075.1 Aplysia californica | reverse complement strand
GGGTGTGAGGTGTTTGGGACGGGAGAAAGGGGGTTTGGGACGGGAGAAAGGGGGAGTGGGAGGAGGGTTGAGGGGAATTAGGTAGGCTGGGTGTGAGGAAAGAAATGTAAAGTAATGGGAGGGGTTGTTTGGGATGTTTGGGTAAAGTAATCATGGGAAAATTAATGGGAGGGTTTGTTTGCAGAAAGTAATGAGAGGGGTTGTTTGGGGAAAGTAATGGAAAATAATGGAATGGGTTGTTTGGAAAGTAATAATGGGAACATTAATGGGAGGGGTTGTTTGGAAAGTAGTAATGGGAGCATTAATGGGAGGGGTTGTTTGGGGAAAGTAATGGGAGGAGTTGTGTTGGGATAGTAATTGGGGGATGAGTGTGTTGGTGTGGGAGAGAGATGAGGGGAGACGGAACAATGGAAAGGGGGGGGGGGAGATGGGATGTACGGGGTATAGCATCAGTGTTGGCTTAGTCATTAAGTCCAAGTAGAGGAATCGACTCGGGCCGGGCAGTTAAAGGGTTAAATGTAGTCACTCAAAGCACACAGAGGAGCCTTTAGCCCTAGACGTAGCAGTGAAGAGGTTAAAAGGCGCTCAAGCTTAGGAAGTCACCAAAATTTGGAGGCCATGTTCTCGCTAACTTTACCTAGGAACCAAGGCGACTGCTGCCTGCTACAACAGCAAATATCTCGACTTCTATTCAATATAAATGTAAGGAAGCTTAGTGAAATCAGGTGCTCTTCAAATAATGAAAATCAAGAAACTGGCATTTTCACACAGGTTTGGGAATTTTTGTCGAATTGTTGTTGTTTTTTTGTTGTTGTTTTTGGGAGGGGGGTTCAACACCTTTCATGCCCATCAAAGAACACATTTCTGAGTGGATTTTACAGAAAAGCGACGAATAAAGTCATAAAAGATATAAATTTTCAGTTTCCACGGACTCTGAAGCTAAGGATGTAACTCAACTTTGACTGCCATTTTCTGGCTAATTTTACATCTGAAACCAGGCGACCCCAACCTCCTTCAATCGTAAATATCTTGAATTGTGTCCCTGAGAAATTGGTATTTTTAAAAATCAAAAGCTAAGCAAATGAACAGGCTTTGAGATTATATCAATAACTCCTTATGCCCCTAATTTGACGAGCGGTTGATTCCACTACGTCATGACACAAATGCTTTAAAATTTTATTTATTTTAAACAAAAAATAAGACAAGTGAACAGACTTGAAATTATTATTGAATATATCTATTATGCCTAAAACTGACGACTGCCCGATGCCACTGCGTCATAAAACATAATATCGTGTATTCTTATGACAGACAGACAAACAAACAAACAAACAAACAAACAGACAGACACACTGACGATGCGTCTCCCTCCCTCCTACCTCCGATGTGCTGTGTCTTGTGACTCTACTATGCTCATCCTGCAGTTTCTTCAGTTGTTCATTCTTGTCTTTGAGCTGTTGTCTATAGCGAGAGTTCTTCTGCCGGAGCCCGTCGTAGCCGGTGCTGATTTTCTTGATCTGTAGGCGAGATACAGGAGGCACAGTTTTCTTGTCAGTGTATAGTATGCCTTACGAGTTGGTTTTTTTAAAATTTCTCTTTGTATCTGTCTGTCTGTCTGTCTGTCTGTCTGTCTCTCTCTCTCTCTCTCTCTCTCTCTCTCTCTCTCTCTCTCTCTCTCTCT
>NW_004798109.1:36135-37624 GCF_000002075.1 Aplysia californica | reverse complement strand
CTCTCTCTCTCTCTCTCTTTCTCTCTCTTCCCTTTCTCTTTTCTATCTCTCTATCTCTCTCTTTCCCCCCCCTCTCTCTCTTTCTCTCTCGCTCTCTCTCTCTCTCTCTCTCTCTCTCTCTCTCTCTCTCTCTCTCTCTCTTCTTCCATACCGCTCGATTTTGAGCTCTCTATCAGTCTGTCTGACTTTGTTTCTGTCTGTCTGTCTGTCCGTCTGTCTGTCTGTTCGTCGGCATGTCTCTTTGTCTTTGTAAGTCTGTCTGTGTGTTAGTCTGTCTGTTTGGCTGTCTGTCTGTATGTCTGTCTGTCTGTCTGTCCATCCTTGTGTCTCTCAGTCTTTTCTTCTGTCTTTTCAGTCTGTCAGCGTGTCTCTGTCTGTGTCAGCAGTGCCCAGCAGTGCCCAGCAGTACCAAACCCGTGCACCGCCCAAGGCCCAGCAAGCAACCCTCCACAGAACAAAGAGTCCCAGTCCTTGCTCTGCCACTGTGACTTAGAGTAATCCGTCAACGACGCGGCTAATCCTTGATTCTGTGATCCGCCCGAACAGTTACACACTTACACACACCTACACGCACACACATGCTTACACACGCACACGTACAAACACTTATACATATAAACCAAGGACTACTATACTAGTATAGTAGTCCTTGATATAAACATTTATACACATAAACTTACACACGCACTTACACAGACCTACACATACTTACTCTCTTATATTCACGTTTACACTCATAAAGACACATTCTCTCTCTCTCTCTCTCTCTCTCTCTCTCTCTCTCTCTCTCTCACACACACACACACACACACACACACACACACACACACACACACACCTACATGCCCAGACTTACACTTACATGTACAATTACACATGCACACGCTCACACACATACTTAAGCATATCCTTCCATGTACACATTCACACACACATACACATATAAGTAAACACCCACATAAACACTTACATACTCATGCACACACAAATATAATTGCACACGCACGCACACACAGACACTTACACACATGTACATGTACCCACACATACAGACACATATACACACACGTATACACAATATTTTCATATACACACCCATAATTAAACACACATATACACACATTTATACACTCACACTCAAACAAACACACACTTAGGTACACGCATTAACACATACAGACACACTTACAAACATACAGTTACACACCTCACAAAAAGAATTTTTCGAAATGTGGGCTATGCAGAAACTTATCACGAAACGACAGAATAGAATCGATAAATTGTAACGGTAATCAGAAGAGAGATTTTCCCACGAAATGAACAGATTATCAATACACACTTACGGTAAATAGACTGAAAAATATCGGAGCCTGTTGCTACAAAATCCATTTTGTAAAAATCCTTGTTTGTTTGTTTGTGTGTTTGATAGGAAAAAAGAAAATGATAATAATGATACTAGTAATGATGATGATGATAATAATAATAATAA
>NW_004798109.1:32201-34931 GCF_000002075.1 Aplysia californica | reverse complement strand
TTCTTCTTCTCCTTCTTCTTCTTCTTCTTCTTCTTCTTCATCATCCTCATCACCATCATCCTCATCATCATCATCATCCTCATCATTATTATTATGATTATCATTATTATTTCAGCATTATGAAACGTTGCTGGCTTCTGATTTTATGGTATAAAGAAATAAATGTACTGGACTATGGTCCCGTTCTTACCTTGTGCACGTTTCTCATACCGCGCTCTTCAAACACAACAGCAACAAGTATACAGCAGGACATTGTCTTCTGACTAACAATTTGTACACAGGCATGTTGGTTTCTTCGATTTTCTTTTTTCTTTTCTGGAAGAGCTCCAGATTCTTCCACGATTACACCCATCATTATATAATTAGATCAGAAGGAGATCAAGGACAAGAAAATGCTATCAATTCGCTACCACAGAATTACAAACCTCTATCTGACACTTCTGACTGTTTTGAGTGTCTAAGACCTTGAGGTCAGAATCCAAATGTTTCACTTGCTCTGTCAAAATCGTAAGCTGATTCGGATTTGTTACCAAGATATTCAAAGAATTGCATTTAAAAAGCATGACATGTTTTGAAACCTAAAGTTTTTATCATCAAATTTCTCAAAACTAGTTACTTGGCAGACAGAACGTTGTATTTTTAAGGTAGTCAATTTTGAACCACCGTAAATAATTAACTAAGAACATAAATTTGGATATATTTCAGAACCCCAACTTTGTTTCTTGACTTTTTAAAGTTTCAGATTGACAAAACAGAGCAGAAAATAATATTTATAACCAAGGAAATTGTGCTTCTTTTTATTTATTTTAAGTGCTCACAAATAGAGCTTATTCGGGTTTTATCAAAGGACCTGAATGCTCGATTACAATGCGCTCTAACACTAACAAACTGAGAAGATCTTACGATGTCTGTAGCTGTTTACTCAATCCCACCTGGTGTTAAGTGAGGAAATTTCGGATAAAGTGCCTTTCTTAAGGACACCTCGGGTTCTTGACGGGATTCGAACACTCGACCCTACAGTTTAAAATCCAAGTATCAGACCACTAGACCAAAAAAATTGGATGAATTCAAGCGTTCGTCAAAATAATGAAATTGAAGAAAGTCGCATTTTTCTGCCAGTTCGGTAATTCTTATCGAATTTTTTTTTTTTTTTTTTTACTTAACACTATTGTTGTCCAATTAAAAACACATTTCTGGGTGGAAGATACTGGAAAAGGTTGATTAAAGGCACAAAAATGTAAGTTTTCAGTTTCCACGAACTTTCAAGCCATGGAAATGACCAAACTTTGGCGGCCATTTTCTCTTTAATTTTACCTTTGAAATCAGGCGACCCCTCCTTCTTCAATCTCAACTATCCTGACTTCTATTCAAGATAGATAGGCATTTTTAAATGATAGCGAGACAATTGAAAAAAAAATTAAGATGATACCAATAACTCCACATTACCGAAAACTGACTAACGCCTGATTCCACCACGTCGTGACATATAATATGGACCTGGCCGTCACACACATACATACATACACCACTAACACCACAGCAAATATATCAACAGAGAATAAAGGCATCACCAAATGCATTTTCGGAATGTAAGACTCCATTGATGATAATCTAATGCCATTATAATGATATAGCATTTGCAGAGATCAAATTCCAGCCCAATAGCAAGCTCAATACGCTCTACAATTTATTATACCATTACCCTATCAGACCTGAAATCATTCTGAAACAATCTCAACTTCCTAGGAAGCATACACCACAATCAGAAAAGCCACTTACATTCCACCTTCACATTCTAAATTGCAAACTAAGCGAAGATTGAACTCACAAACCTTAGAAACAACAGCATAGAAGAATAGAGTAGTATTATCCGCATTGAGTTGCGCAGAGCTGAATAAATGTAGGAGACAAAATCCCGCTCAGATGACCACGCCACTCAAGAGTGTACGGGACAGAAATCCAGCGGTGTGTGTGTGCTGAGACAAAAGACTGACAGACACTCTCAGCGATCACCGATATTGTATCGATGTATCGATCACTTGTGGCTGATCCAATACAAGGATCAATAGCGTGTGATATTGGCTTCCTTCCCCCGTGGTATGTAAACCGGCTCGCGGTAATGTTTGCAGATCGTGTCGGGTGTCCGGGCAAAGATAGATAGATAGATAGATAGATGGATAGATAGATAGATAGATAGATAGATAGATAGATAGATTGCTTCGAAGTATGCTCTCCATCCATTCGTCCACATTCAAAATGATGCCACGTTATTTGCCCTCTTATATTATAGAAACGTTTGAGTCGACAAAAACACTTTAAACATCTAGACTTCACTGGCAAAATTAATGGCAAAAGAGGCCGAGGTAGACTCAGAGCAACCTACTTAGAAAGCCAAAACAGATCGGTGACGGGGACAGATCAAGATAATAATCATGAAGCTATATTTGAAAGCATCCGAGCGAAGGAATGAAGGGAGAACCATGACAATCGATATCTGTCGGAGTTGATGATATTGGAAGCTCATATACATGCGCACACTTGCACACACACACACACACACACACACACACACACACACACACACACAAACACACACACACGCACATAAACACACACACACACAGACACACACATATATACACAAATAAACACAAATACACACACATTTACACACACAAACACAAACACACAAACGCGCACATACACAAATACACACTCACACTCGCATAT
>NW_004798109.1:28270-30561 GCF_000002075.1 Aplysia californica | reverse complement strand
ATACACACACACACACACACAAACAAAATAAACAGACACACACACACGTACATATATCTTATATATAATGTATATAATGTATACTGTATACACGTATATATATATTCTATATTATTATGCATACATGTGTTTAAATATACTATGGATGTTGGTATGTATGTATGTGTTTGTGTGCAGGTAGATATGTTGCCATAGTAACTTGTCAGTACACTTTCTTCTAACAAACACTGACCTGAAATCGCAGACACAGTGATGAATCGAAGATCCAGAACGGAGAAAAATTCAGTTACTGACAAACCAAAGAGTACATTGTTGTTGCTATTGTTATCATTTTCATTGTTAGTTCCTGGAAAGTCTTGGGTTGATGACAGACGATGTAACTGTAGAAGGTTTGTCTCATAGCTCACTTGAAGGCTAAAACAGAACGTTATTTCGACATATCGGACTGGTAAACTGTTTCTTGAGGCATGACGGGACAGGTCAGCAGACAAACCGGGTGCCGGAGGTCGGACTAATAACCCAATAACTGCATGTTAGAACAACACGGTGCAGATTAAGGGTGGACGCGACCCGATTAGGCGAAACTTCGGTTATTAGCGCACTGGCAGGTTATTTTACACATGCTACGTATCTCATGGACAGCTAGAAAAACAAATGAAGAAGCAAATAAAATTGTAGAAGACAGCTTATGACAAATATACGAAAGCGACAGGCAAACACACAATGTGGAAAGAAGCATTGGAGAATATTGTAACAACAGGCAAGTTTGATGGAAAGAGAAGCAGAGGCAGACAGAGGGAAAAGATACTGGACAAGATGACAACATGGTTAGGAGCAGCAAGAACAACAGACACCATTGCTGCAACGCAAGACAGGGTGAAGTGGAGGTCCATGATCGCCCACGCCAGTCGGCAAGGCACCGGATGATGATGATGTCAGGGTTTTTTTTTGTTTTTGTTTTTTTTAATTGTAGGTGTTTTACTACCCCCTGGGCATAATTTGATTCATTATAATGTTGCAGGGTAAAGTTAATGTTCCTTTAATGATACGTTTTAGAAGAAAGAGAAAGGACTAAAAAGGGAGAAAATGTCGATTTTATGCGTCACTATTGACACCATTACGTCCTTTCGGAGGCAGGACCCAGACCCTTCTGTTCAGAGATATATAATATAAAACGTCCCAGAAGAAAAACTGTAATCCTCCATAAAAAGTTCTCCCTCCTCGGGAATCGAACTCTTTTTATAAATACCTAATAAGGTATAAAGAATTAACCTACTGGAAATTATGCACTGATTTGGCACATGGAAGCAGAATTTTTTAATTTGAAAACTAGTATTTCAGAGAGCAATTACAGACATAGCGTATTGACTGGCAGGAAACAGACTGGCAAAATGACATTTTAAAAAAAATTAATATATTATATCGCCACCCAAGAATTACAAAGTTATAATCTGCTAAGTAAATAGTTTGTGGACATTTGGCGTAAGTAATTTTGAGTTTCACAATACGTCAAGCTTTTTCGAATTCAGTTCTTTGAATATCTTAATAAAAGTCCAAATAACCTTATAATTTTGATAGAGCAGATAGAACATTTGGTTTCTGCCCTCATAATTATTGTCTTAGTAACTCAAAACGGCCAAAAGTTCCAAATAGAACTTTGTAACTCTAAGGTAGTGGTTGGTTACAGATTGACAGGCGGAAATGCAAATATGAGTTTTTCGGTGCTCTCAACTGCATCAAGATGAAAGAAACTACACGTAATACTTGAGATACGAAGGCCAGTGGAAGAGTTATAAACAAGAGAGAGAGAGAGAGAGAGAGAGAGAGAGAGAGAGAGAGAGAGAGAGAGAGAAAGAGAGAGTGAGACAGGCAGAGATAAAGAAATACAGACAGCATAAAAAGAGAGAATTAGGTGTGGAAAGGGAGTAGGAGGAAATGGGTTGGAGTAAACCAATAAATTATTACATCGTCTTTTTTTCTTTCTTTTCTTTTTAAACAACCAGTCCGGATAAACGAAAATGCCTGTTGCAATACTCTGTCTTCTAAAGGTGTCCAGCCTAACCCGATTTACAGTCGCAAGTTCCGCATTAAAGGCAGGGTATTTACTTCTGTCTTTTGTTCTCACACCGCTAGGTTTAACGTGGCGGTGGGGCAGAAGTTGGGGGAGGGGAGGGAGGATTGGAAAGGAAGTATGAGGCGATTTTTTTACGTGGAGGGGGGAGGGGCGAGAAAGGTATATGATATGGTGAGTGTGTGTGGGTATGTGTGTGTGTGTGTGAGTGTGTGTGTGT
>NW_004798109.1:26645-27808 GCF_000002075.1 Aplysia californica | reverse complement strand
CGAGAGAACCTAGAGGGTATAGATGGTTGGAGTGGGGCGGGGCGGAAATTCACCTATTTACTTATTCCCCTCAACCATGCAAGGTTCTAAGCAGTAGCGGCATAATGAGCGTGATTGTTTGATGTTTTGGTTTCGGTATTAGTTTTGTACGGCACTTGCAATACAATTAGGTCAGGTGATTGGCTGAGATTGGAGGCGTTACTATTTCAACTAATAAAAAGGAAATTGATAAAACAAGATAGATAGGAAAAAAGGTGCCAACCATTAACTGACTTAGGATAATAATGGAGAGACAGGGAGAGCGAGAGAGAGAGAGAGAGAGAGAGAGAGAGAGAGAGAGAGAGAGAGAGAGAGAGAGAGAGATTGGGGGCACGAGGAGAGGGGTGTGTTGTGGTGGAGGTGGGAGAGGGTTGCAGTGTATGCATGGATTATGACACAAATTCAATCTGAATATTTATAAGCTACACTTTCTCTTGTGCATGTGCGTAGTTTGCGTGTTTCTCTTTTGACCTTAACATTAAAATATTCTATTCGTGCAGCCTCATAATAATACGCTTCCCTAGAATAACAAGCTTCTATCTGCCCAGTATCTAGTTTTGAAAAAATTGACGTAGTAATATAAGGTTTTACAATAATATGTCAAGCCTTTTCAATTGCACTTCTTTGAATATATTGTTAACGACTCAAAATAGTTTTATATTGTTAATAGTAACTCGAAGCGGCCTAAAGTGCCAGAGAGAACTTTGTAATTCTGGGATAATGGCACAATGGTAGAATTGAACCATACGGACGCATTGGTATCTTGTAGAAAGATTGTTCAATAATATTGCTTTGATGAAAAAATACCCATCTTTTTAAAATACAAATCGAGATACAATTTGCTACAGAAAGAGGTGTGGGTCACCTGGTGTCAGGGGTAAAATAAGAGAGAAAACGGCCGCCAAAGTATGATAACCTCCATAGTTTGAGTGTCCTCGAAACGGCAAAGTTAAAGTTAAGTTTTATGAAAGCCCTGTCAGTTTCAAAAAGTAGTTTTGTACAGTGTTCATTTTTAAATAGTTTTATTAAAAGTTTCACGGCACTTGCAAAGCAATAAGGCCCTTTCGTGCTGTCTGAGTTGTCCCAGGACGCAATTTCGCTTCGGGTCCTTTAATATTATATAT
>NW_004798109.1:15796-24382 GCF_000002075.1 Aplysia californica | reverse complement strand
GAAGGGGAGGGGAGGGAGAAAGGGGGTTCACATTGACTTTTATGTTGGGTTTTGTTGTGTTTTTTTTACTGTGTAGTGAACAAGATTCGTTTTACTGGTGATTCCAGATAGCCTTGTTATCAAAAGGTACAGGAAAAAGAAAGTTATAGTCGTATGCCAAAACAATATTATACAGAAGACAATCAGACCTACGGGTTTATTGTCACCACAAACGTTGCATTTCACACACATAAAAAACAACAACCCTTTAATCATCCCTAGGGCGTGTTTCGGGGAGGTTTAAATTGTAAGACTTTCTACCCATTTGGTTGTGTTCCATCAGAGATAGAAGGTAGCTTCGGAGGTCCCGCTTTTTTAAAAAACATAACAGTTTTGAGTTGAAAGATGAGTAAAACGTATGCAATTTCTCAGAAACAGAAAAACCCAGAATCAGTCGTGAATAGCTTTGATTAAACATGCATTTATTACATGTTTGGTAATGGTATTATAGGCTTCTGTTGTGTCCATAGCACAGAGAAAATGTCGAGATCACCACGAGAAATGACGTGTCTGTAGTGGCAGCCTTGACTGAATTCCGAGTCCTAGGACTGTGAGCTTAAACCTGGGGAAAGATGGCATAGTTACTTTCATAACTGTGATGTAAAAAGTCAGAGAATACTCCGTAATTATTATATTATGTTTCAAAATGTAGCAGAATTTTCTTCGCCAGAATTTGTTTCATCGACCACAGCAGAAGCCACAAGTTATTTTAACATTTGATTCTTCTCATTCTTTTTTACTCTCATACATTGACGGACAAACTATTATTATGATGCAGTCTGTGCAGGATGGATATGAAAGCAGGTGGATAGAACCTCAGATGAAAATATAGGTGGTGGTTTATAGATTTGCGAGAGATTTGCTCAAGTGTGAAAAATATATGAAAATTGCCAGGCTCTTTCTGAATATCTACGTGTCGTTCAAAAATGTTTCGAAACTGTCACGTCAAATTGAGTAACGTATTGTTCAAATCAGGAACTCTTTAAAATAATTATATGAAGGAGACTGGCATTTTTGTGTTAGGTCTGATTTTCTTTATCTTTTCAGTCCAACATCTTCTGTGTACATTTGAAAACATAACGTTTCTGTGAGGATATAATAAAAACATTGATTAAAGGTACAAACATGACTTATATTCAAGATAGATGGGTACTATTTTATACAAAGTAAAACAAATGAAAAGTCACTTTTTGTGCCCAAAATCTAAAGAGTGTACGTACCTAACATGTTGCGATTTATTTTGCAGTTTCAAAGCACACTCAAAACTCTGAAAATCCTCAAACCTCGTCCACTATTTTCTTGCTAACTGTACCTCTGAAATATGCGACCTCAAAATCCTTCATTTTTTAATATCACGACTTCTATTTCATATAAAAGAAAGACAAAAAAACAATCACTCTATGTGTCCAAAAGCTGAAGAGCGTCTGGACTTAGCATGTCGTGACATAATTACACCGAAACTGTTTAAGACGACCATCATTGGCGGGTAGAAAAAGTGACGGTCTTGATAACGTGGACATCTTCTACAGTAATATAATAACGTAAATAGTACGCAAGGCTGGCAAACGGAAGTGGCCGTTAGCGCAGGTGATTGTCATATACAGGTGGTCGTAAGAGCGGAGTAAGTGAGAGAAACAAAGGGAGGCCACTTACCGAGGTCGTGGTAATTATCCTCGTTGGGGGAACCCTGTAGATGGAGTATCGGGGGATGTTTAGATATACAGAAGAAGAAGAAGAAGAAGAAGAAGAAGAAGAAGAAGAAGAAGAAGAAGAAGAAGAAGAAGAAGAAGAAGAAGAAGAAGAAGAAGAAGAAGAAGAAGAAGAAGAAGAAGAAGAAGAAGAAGAAGAAGAAGAAGAAGGAGGAGGAGGAGGAGGAGGAGGAGGAGGAGGAGGCAAGATTTTCCTTCTCGGAAGAGGAAAACCTATTATTTTGGCACAATTTGATTACCCCCCCCCCCCAAAAAAAGACACCAAGCACGTTTGACTTTCTAGGTCACCATTTGACTGGTTTGATGGTAACAGCCAATCCGAATGCTGGTACACTTTGAGGGATCACATCTTTTGTTTGCAGGCAGAATACGAAATGGTGAAATGGTGAAATTATGTCGGTTTAACGTCCGTATTAATACAATATAGTGTAAAGCGCATAGAGTTTGCTTTCGAGTGGGGACATGCGCTACTCAAGTGCTTTTTATCATGATTAATATTACTATTATTATTATTATTATTATTATTATTATTATTATTATTATTATCAATACAATTAAGTTATTTGGGAGGTGGGACCTCCGAGTTTAACGGCCATCTCGGAAAGGAACGAGCCAAACGGGTAATTAATGTAAAGTACCTTTCCCAAAGACACAACGTCGGACCAAGGTGAGGCTCTGATCACCGAACCTAAAATCCGAGCGCCTGATAACACCGTTTCGTAGCATACATGATTCCTGGGGGCTCTCGTGGTCTAGAGGTAGTGTTTGCTTCAGAAATCTAACAGCTGTGGAACGCTTTCTTCTCTAAAAGTGTACATTTTTCAGGCTCTCAAGTTATGTTCTGCCGTCTGGTTTCGTCTCCACTTTCTGCTCCATTATACCCCCCCCCCCCGCACTCCTTGCGCTTTCCTCTGGGCTGCTGTCTTTCTACTACTACTCCTTGGCTCCGTCTGAGTGCCGCCTTTCAGCCACACACCAGATCTTCGAGGTTGATGAGATCTAACATAATAAATAGTCTTCTTGAATAAGGGGGAAAAATATCGGAGGCTCCGTGTGCAAATTGCGCACTTTAAAGATCACTTGGTGGTCCTATATTATATAACTAAGAGTAGGCTTTGGCTGCCACCTCAGTAAAATTCAAAATCAATTCATACACAAAATGAAAATGCTCAGTGTGTCCCGCCTACTCATAATATTGATCTTATGCATTTGTGAGCGCACACTTTTTAAAAATCGAGATGAAAAAACCCCCAACAACCCTAGAGCGTGATTTTGCTGCTTGTTCTCTACTCTCGAATAGAAGAATTGTTCTCTACATGTGAATGGAAGAATTGTTCTCTACATTTGAATGAAAGAATTGTTCTCTACAACATCTGAAGGGAAGAACTCTCCGGCAAATCTGTGACAGTGAGCGAATACTAACAAAAAACAAACAAACAACAAATCTTACCGTTTTGTGGGAATCCTTGGGGGAACTGGAAACCTCCCTGTGGGGGCTGTGGGAAGTTGAAGTTTGGCTGCCGTTGGGAGCCGAACTGGCCGAAAGGTTGTTGGGGGAACCGACCTTGCTGTCCTTGTCCTTGGCCGAAAGGTGGTTGGGGGAACCGACCTTGCTGTCCTTGTCCTTGGCCGAAGGGGGGTGGGGGGAACCGACCTTGCTGTCCTTGTCCTTGGCCGAAGGGGGGTGGGGGGAACCGACCTTGCTGTCCTCGTCCTTGGCCGAAAGGGGGTGGGGGGAATTGACCTGGACCCAACGGACCTCGGGAGGGTGGGCCAAATCTTCCTGGAGGTGGTGGCGGGATACCGTAAGGGCCGCGGGGAGGTGGGGGTGGGCCGAATGGGCCACTGGGAGGTGGAGGTAACGGAAACGGGGGGCGGGTACCATTGGGTGGGGGTGGAGGGAATTGGGGGAGTGTGCCGTTGCCTGGAGGTGGCGGAAAAGGAAAAGGTGGCTGTTGTGGAGCAGGGTTTGCGCCGTTTACTGGAGGAGGAGGGTTCTGAGGTGCCTGGCGTTTGACCAATGCTGGTGTGGCTACAGCCACGCAAAGTGCGGTGAGGAAAATCACGGAGTTCTGGAACCAGAGAGAAAACTTGGATAAAGCAAATGTTTAACGTGTTTATCAATAGTGCAAGATTTCTGGAGCCAGAAAGAAAAATTTGATAAACTAGGGGATTAACGTCTCCGTGAATACCGTAAAGATTCTTGAACCAGAAAGAAAACTTTGGTGAAGTTTAATTTTAATTTAAATGTTTTTGGAGCCAGAGAGAGAGCGAGCTTAGATAAAATAAATAAATGTTTAACGGGGAAATCAATATTGTAAAGTGCCCGGAAACCAGAGAGAAAACTTTGATAAAATAAAAGTCCAATATCCATATTATTGCTGACAGGTTTCTGGAATTAGAAAGAAAACGTTAATAAATTAAACACTAAGCAGTCCTATCAATACTCGCAGGTATTTGGAACCGAAGATAAAACTTTGATAAAGATGTCAACACTTGAAAAATTCTGGAACGAAGAAAGACAGTTTGGTTCAGTTAGTCTTTGATGGCTCTGTCAATACTGTAAGGTTATTTAAGACACTGTGTATCATTCTTTTTATCTAGGTGTGTTACTGAGCTCCCAACAGAGTATCAAACAGTCTTTTCACTAAGTCTAGAGGTATGCAGTATTGATTTGTCATAAATGTTTTTCATTTTGATAAACAGTTCAGAGCTTGGGTTTTAAGTGCCCTATCTAAATTATGAACTATATTATTTTACAAAGCTGACCAGCACGGAATAATTAATAAATATAAGATGTGCAGTTCAATCAAGTCAAAGGGGTTATAAGTTTTCATCTTAGTGATCTTCCTTCTGGACACTTTTGAACTGAACAGAGGCTTGGAAATGTACTCTAAAGTGACATGAACAGACCAAGAAACCTCTTCAGGCAAGAACACACAGTGAAACAACAGGCAGCCGTCTACCATACAATACTCAATGTTGGCCGAAAAGGGAAAAATGGCCCACATTAGTACAAAGCCCCCAACTCCCATTATGGTGCAACCCTCCCCCCTCCTGCCCATCTTCCTTTAGCTACTGCTAGGATTCAAAGTCTGTTGCTAATGCTCATCTAAGTGTTTTACACCCCCATTGACACGATTTAGATCATGTAGAAACGGGCTTCTACACCGTCTGTCAAAGCTAGGTTGAGCTGTGAGGGATACAATGTCCCAGCAGAAGGACTGGTATACTCGAAAAACTTCTCCCCACATGGGAATCAAATTCAGGTCGTTTGTGTGCGATAGCGAAGAGCCCTAACCACTACACCACAAATTCTGTTTGAAAACCTTTACCATGGCAATTTTTGAACCAGAACAATTAACAGCCAGCGAAAACAGCCGTAAGCTTGTCTATTTATTTATTCCGCAGTAAGAGTACAGAGTTAAGGACTGGTAGGGGAGGTGGGGCTGGTGGGTAGAGGAGGTGGGGTGGGGATGGGTAGGGGACATGAAGGGGTGGGGGGGTCAGACCACCTTCTGGGGGTGGAGTTTTTGGCGCCAGGCATTTGACCATGACTGGTGTGACCAGCACCACGTAAAATGAGGCGATGAAGATCACCGAATTCTGGAACCAGAAACAAAAGTTGCTTGTTTGTTTGTTTCTTTTAGTAAAGAAAACCACATCGAAACAATAATGGTCATTTCGTGGTGGAAACAAGTAAGACAAACAGACAGAAACAAACAGTGGGAAAGTAAAGAAGTTGTACGTACTAGTAGCTCCCTCCAACCACCCGCAGAAAGAAAAGTTACGAGAACTTAGAGGGGGTAAAAGTAAATGTGTCACGGCATGGTGGAATCAGGCGCTCGTCAAGTTTTAAATATAGAGAGCTGTTGGATAACAATAAAGCGTCTTCTATTCTTTTGCTTTTGATGGAAAAATATCTACCTACCTAGAACAGACGTCGAGATGTTTGCGATTAAATGAGGTGAGGGTCACCTGGTAAAATGAAGGACAAAATGTCGTCAACGGTTGGTGACTTCTAAAGTTTCAGTTTCCTTGGAATCTACAAATTAACATTTAATGTGCCTTTGATCAACACTTTTCAGTAAAGTCCACACACAAATGTGTTTAAATTGATCGTAAAAGATGTTGATCCACCCACCAACTCAAAAATAAATAAAATAAGTAAATAAAATAAACATATTAAAAAACCACTTTGAAGAAAAAATAGGGAAAACAATTATCAACCTGCGGAAAAAGGTAATTTTCTTATAATCGTAAGCGACTAATTTCACCACGATGTTACACAAATCTTGATCTCCACCCCACCCCCACCCCCTTACCTCCGCATGGCTTTTTCCATTAAAAAAATAAAATTGAAATTAATCGTCTTTTGTGAATGACGTTACTGCGACCGATATGTGGCCCCAAGGAGAGTGGAGGCCCAGTGTGTGTACTACGAAAGGTACATTTGAAACGCTACAGTTACAGATGTCAGTGTACTCTATGCTGTAGAGTTTAGGCACTTTCCCCTCGCAAAATGTTCGATTCCCGTTAGGAGGGAAGAATGTTTATCAAGAGTCTATGTCTTTCTGCTGGGTCTTTGAATCTCTCTCAGCTCGGGTTGGCCCTGGCGGACTAAGTCGAAGCAAGCCTCCTAATTGATCTAAATTGTTTCGATGGTGGCGTTAAAACATTTCATTAGAAACAACGACAACAGCAACAACAATGAAGGCACTTTGCTACTCACCATGGCTTCTGAAGGACCCAGGAGTGCCGGTGTTTTGAGTAGGGGGTCCGCTGTGATTATATAGTCGTGGGAGACGCAAGAGACCTCTGACGTCTTTGTCTCTCTGGGTAAACAACCAACACGGACAGGTTGTGACAGACTCAAGGTCACGTGAGCACAAATGTGATGCTGCCAAAGGCTTCATAGAATACGGACAAGACTGGTGGTGCAGACTTCAGAAAGTATGGTATGGTACTGGCATCCCACTTCTTTCTTTACCAGCTTCGTTATGTTGTGGGTAGGCACTTCACTGTTACTTGTAAAAAGCAAGAGTCTGCTTCCAGTATGAGGAGGTTTTTTCAGTAGGGTATCTTCGTCCCTCTGCTGGGACTTGGCATCTGCCTCACCCCAGGTTGGCCATGCCAGTTGCCAGGGGTTTGAAGTCTACTTATTCTCATGGCTCCGTCTGCACGATAGGAATCTGTATTCGAGTCAGGCAGGGTTGGCTTTAGCAAACGCAGGCGAAGCAGTCCAGCTCCCCCCCCCCCCCAAGTGATTCATAGAACAATTTTGATATTGATATTGTCCGCTGGTAGAGGCGGCAGTGGGTAGGAAGGGGAAGCGGGAAGGGAGGAGGCGAGGGACGTATAATTAACGAATGAATCAACAGAATGTGTCTATGGGTATTAAAATTTGTTTACACAGCATAATATTATTGTATTGGATTCGAAAAAGAATCAGTGTACAATGTGCAGACGCAATGAACCTTGACCTTATAGAAAAAAAATATACTAGTTTACTGGAAGGTTCATTCGATTTATGCATTTAGTTACACAAGGCACAAACGCTCTCTCTGTCTATATATCCACTTCTATGGTCCCTCCAGGTCAAAGCAGACACTGTACTTGAACAAAACATGGCCAGAGGTAAAAAAAACAAGACATATAATCCTCATCAGCAGATGTACGAATACACAAGAGCTGGCTATGTTAATATGCGTCGTGATGAAATCAGGCGCTCGTTGAAGTATTGAAATTGAAAAAAAAGACACCCCCTTCCCCCCGGTCCTTTACGGTTGAATCTTTTTTAAAAACTTCAGACAAAAACTATTTTGTCGATTCAGAAACTCCTTCTTTTGCGTATCTTTAGTGCAAAATGTGGATTAAAGGCATAAAAAATATACATTTGCAGTTTCCAAAGACATTTAAACTTTGAAAGTCACCAAACTATGGCCGTCATTTCCTCGCTAATTTTACCTCTGACATCAGACAACCCCCACTTCACTAAATAGCAAATGTGTTACGTCGCGGTGGAATCAGGCGCTCGTCACTTTTTGAGCATATGGCTTGATTAATATAGTTTTAAAGTTTGTTATTTATCTTGCATTTATCTTGAATAGAAATCGAGATTTTTGCGATTAAAAGAGGCTGGGGCAGCCTGGTATCAGAGGCAAAATTAGCGAGAAGATGGCCACCATCTTCTGATGAATTACACAATTGTAGTGTCCTTGGAAACTGCAAATTCACATTTTTGGTGCCTTAGGTAAACGTTTTCCGATAAAATTCATACTGAAATATATTTTATATTGGACAAAGAGATGTTGAGACGAAAAAAGGAAAAAGAAGGATTAAAACTGCCCAAGGAGCGGGAAAAAATGCTCGTTTCTTTGACGTCATTCAATATTTAGACGAGCACCTCATTTCACCACGATGCCTTAATAATGTCTCGACTTCTATTCAAGACAGATAGGTACAATCAACTAAGCCATGACGGCCACCTGTATAATACGACCATCTCTATAATACGCTCACATGTAAAAATGGCCACTTCCCATTTCCCAAATTGCGTTTTTTTTTCTGTATAATTTCACTGTGTATAACGATCACCTGTTCAACACTGCTGCGGCCACCATATTGCACCAACGAACAACCAAAATTATTTGTCTATGAAGGCCACAAGGGGGCTCTCGTGGTCCAGGGGTGCAGTGCTTGCTTCATAATGAATAGATCCCGGGTTTGAAACCTGACAGCAACAGCATATTTTCTTTTCTGAAAAGCTAATGATCTCCTTTCACCTCCTTTCCTACTCTCTAACAATGTTTTTGTCGTCTGCTTTCGTCGCTACTTT
>NW_004798109.1:11928-15034 GCF_000002075.1 Aplysia californica | reverse complement strand
GAAACAAATCAAACAAAATCAAACAAAAACCAAGCAACAACAATAGCAAAAACGTGACAACTCCCCGCCGTGAAACAGTATTATTATCATGATCTATGCACGCGTAGTGCGCGTGAACTAATCCATTAAAAAGAAAAAAAAGAAAAAGACACAAAAAAACAACAGCCTTTCTACTATGTCTTGACTTGCATATTGATCTCTAACAATAACATTGTTTCTGAACTCTGTCTTAGTTTTCACAGCGTATTTCATGAAAATGACGTACGAAAACAATGATACTATTACCTACACAGCAACCCTCCTCCCTCTGTCTATAGCTTAGTATCCATTCGCATTCTGGTGAAGGAGGTAAAAAAAATCGTGTAACTGTCTTTCCTGAGGACACAACGTCGGGCCTCTAACAGGGTTCAAACCGGCGCGCAGACTTTCATTTCCGGGCCCAATATTAGTGTAACCAAATCAATATTTATTACAGTTCTTCTATCTCAAAACATCATTTTTTATGTTTGTTCTTATTTTTGTCAGATAGCTTTTTGACTTCATGCCCACATTTCTGTGAAACTCTTACAGTAATCTTTTATCAATTTGTTTTAATTAACGGTAAGTAAATATCGTTCTAACCGGAGAATGAGTACTTAATGTTTTTTCTTTGTTTTTGTTAAATAATAATTTATTGAGTAAAATTAAATATAAAGGTTTCATCAATGCCTTTCACCCCTGGCAGGGCATAGGTCACATGTAAGCTCCTTCCATTTATTGCTTCCAAAGCTCGTTCCAAGTGAGCTTCATCTCTCTCGTGTCCCTTTCCACACATCTACCGCAAGTTTCCCGTGGCCTACCCCTGCCTCGCGACACCCGTGGGTTCTACTGCAACGACTGTCTTGTGATGTTTCCGCTGGACTTTCTGCAGGTGTGACCCATTCATCGCCACTTTCTTAGTCCTATTTCTACTTCTATATCCTTTTGTTCTGTCCTTTCCCACAGCTCTTCATTTCCTACTCTATACTGCTACTAAATTCTCAGGATACTCCTCATACATCTGTTGATGAAAATCTGGACTTTCTTCAGTTTTCAGTACTGTCTTTGTTGTCTTCAAGTCTCCCAGCGGTAGAGGAGCATAAACTTGACATTGGAGGTAAAGGATCGAATCTTGGTGTGCAGTGAGATGTTGCTTGCTTTCCAGACTTTTGATAATTGATTGAAGGCTGACCCTGGCTTGGCGGTTCTTGCTTTTACATCTGCCTCTGTTCCACCTTTACCATCGATGACACTTCCAAAGTAGGTAAAGGAGTCCACTTCTTCCAGGGGAAACAAGGCTTGAAATTGTTCGTAAATAATGATTTACCGCGCACCAAAACCCACAATAATCTTTGTTGTCATAATTTTGCATTTATAATGATATAAGATGAGGTTGATGTCTTATCATCCCTTTCTATGGCCGTCATGGCGTCCTGCCTGTTAGAAATTTTTTGTTTTGTTAAAAAAAATTCCAATCATCATTTATTCCAAAGGAAGTTTTGCTTATTTATTTGACAGAGTAAAATGAAAAATAACATGACATATTTTCCAGAACTGTGCGGTGGCTGTGTTTATTTTCAACCTCAGACAGACATGCATGAAAAGGCCACCCCTACAGGGGAGAAGTGACCTTTCACTTCGAGCTATAACGTTGAAATAAATATGCTGCTTGAAAAGACAAATTAAATCAGGATTGTCTTATATTTAAAACCTCAAGGCTCAGCATAAATGGAATCAAAAGTAATTGGTAAAAATATCTGTGATGGTTTTGTGTTAGACGAACTATAATTCGCTTCAAACCCTGTGATTCTGTGACTGTGCATCTGATTTTGAAAACGAACACACTAATTAATTAGTCTTCAGTTGAAAGAAAATAATTATAACTCGCTTTGTTTACTTCGGTTCTAAATAATAAAATTCCTCTCTTATCACACAAAAAACAGGATAATTGAAACCATAATGTAATGATGTATATCGGATAAGAACAACAAAACACTTCCTTTTACACTTTTAAAATACCAGTACAAAGTACGACAACACAGACTGTTGTTAGTTTTGGAGAAGACAAGGCTCACATTTTTGACTTGACAAATTATTATTGAACAAAGGCAAAGAAAAACATTGATAATTCATTCTCGAGCCATGATGATGATGATGATGATGATGATGATGATGATGATGATGATGATGATGATGACGATGATTATGATCATGATGTTCATGATGTTCATGATGATCATGATGATCATGATGATGATGATGATGAAGGCTGCAAAAGAAATGGATCTTGAATTTTGAACCTTTACTTTTGAAGAAAGCAATTAAAAAGGACCCAGAGTTATAGAACTACTGTACGGTAAAAAATAATTAATGATACAAATCATTGAACAAAAGGTAGGGAGGCTATGTTCAATCGTTGAGAAGATAACTAATATTTATTTTACAATAAAGTTACTCCTTACATTTTTTACCAGACTATAGGTTCAAAATGCAGGTCATGGAAGCTGAACAAATAATATATAAGAATAAATAATTTTTATTATCCTTCAGAGCAAAATACGTAAGATGAGAAACCGAGCCTCTTCTCATTAGGGATATCCACTTTTGTTCATGTCCACCTTCGTTTCTGTTTTTGGCAGGAAAATACAACAGAGGTGGAAGCCGAGATAGAAGGTGGACAGCCAGCAGGAACAGCATCTTTTCTTGAAAACAATGAAGCAGTTTTTACAACCGTATTGACACAACTTAGATCATTTAGGAAGTGAGCTCCGAACATGCCTTTCAGGGCCAAACTTGGGTTCAGAGAGATATAACTTTAAAGCAATTTTTACACCCTCTCAAAGTTCCATTAAAGGTGTACCTTTCAACATCACCAAAATGCAGTTTAACGCTATGGTCAAGGCTTACCGTTTTCTTGCTTCACGTGATTACTGACAGGAACAGCACCACAAAAACATGTTTTTTTAAATCGCTGGTGAAAGTAGTACCCGAGAGGATTTAAGTGGAATGCGCTCACACAGACCAAGTATTAATTCAAGTAGAAGTGAACTTGAACCCCCCCCCCCAACCTAAACCCACGATGATTTAG
>NW_004798109.1:5830-10872 GCF_000002075.1 Aplysia californica | reverse complement strand
TCTGAACGTATCTCCGATACACCTTTAACTCACCCAGAACCCGCATTTGGAACATTGACAAAGCTTGAAGAAGTGTTGTTTAGGGGAGAACTTTAGAAAAAGAAAGAGAGAGAGAGAGAGAGAGAGAGAGATAGAGAGAGAGAGAGAGATTGAGATAGAGAGAGGAAGAGAGACAAAGACAGAGAGAGAGAGACAGAGAGAGAGAGACAGACAGAGAGAGAGAGAGAGGGAAAGAGAGAGAGAGAGAGAGACTGAGACGCTACACGGATTCGAACCCGGGACCTTTGAATGGGAGGCGAACACCTTAACCTCTTGGTCACGAGAGTCCCCTTTGCTCATATGTATACACATGCACTTACCTATAAGTGTGAGAAGAAGAAGAAGAAGAAGAAGAAGAAGAAGAAGAAGAAGAAGAAGAAGAAGAGGAAGAAGAAGAAGAAGAAGAAGAAGAAGAAGACAAGAGAGCAAGGGGGTAGTACAGCGCTAGTTAACTTCCGTTATGGCCACCGCCTACGTTTGACACCATAATGAGACGCTCATCTAGGTATTCCCAGTCCGGACACAAAAGAGCTTCTTCCACCACCCAGATGATCCCAACCGACCCCCAAAATCACCAAAATGGCTTCCTAGTGGGCAATTGCCACGACGTCAGCAAACATTTTAGTTTTCGTTTTAGTTTTAGGCACTCGCAAAACAATAAGGTCATATAAGTGCCGAAGATTAGAGGTGTTATAAGAGGGTAACAAACATAAAAAGGAGGAGAGATCAGGAAGATAGATGTTTGATAAGAAAGAAGAGGCAAACCACACCGGAGCACCGGACAACCACCCACTTGCAAACAGTCGTCTAGGATATCACAGTCGAAATTGTCGAAGACGACTGTCCATTGTCGAGGAGTGCAGTGGGCGTCTTAGAAACTGTCAGTACAACGTGGAAAACCCGCTATGGGGAATATGGGAAGTATACAGGTGTCCATTCAGAACAAGTTCGGCTGTATAATACAAGTATGCGATTGTGTACTATCAGTGCAGATATTATTTGTGAGGCTTGCTGACTAAATAGATTATTTTTCAAAAACCACAAATGGCGATATGGGCCGAAAGAGTTCAAATTTGTATATTTTCAACTAATGCCATCTTATCCAAGTTTTACATAGCTACACGTATTTTCATTTCATAGTGATACATTTTACAAAACTCAATAAATAAGTGTTACACACCTCGGTGTTACTAATAAAGAGAGGACCCGTTTAAAGGGCAATAACTCGAATATATCTGCAACGATTTCAACATGACTTCGAATAAGAAATAGAAATTCAACCAGGGGGACATCTATTTAATAGATTTGAAGAAAATCAATCTACGATTTTTTTAGAAAGACCAACTTTGAAAAATCTAAACTAAATTTGGATAAAAACAGAGAACTTTACTTCACAGGTATAGTGAAGTATAAAAGAAACTCGATCATATATTCACTAATTCATCGTGTTTAGGCCTTGCACTACCCACTCATCCATCATAAGACTAAACGAATTCTGCATAAACTGACACATTAAGGTAACAGGATCCTAAATAATCACTATATCATGCTTTTTTTTCTTTCTAAGTGTGTTTGAATCATTTCTAAAGAGAAAGAAACCAAAATTAAAGGCAATAGAAAGCATATTTGTTGTTGTTTTTTTAAAAAGAATATTTTAGAGCTTCAATGTCAACATGAATTTCAAACTAACCTTTTTCGTTTTTCTTCATTTTATCAGTTTCACACTTTCAGCCCGCAAGCCATTTTTCAAACATGATTGTGAGTTAACTACTTAAGATATCAGATTGAAATTGTGCATACTAATTTGGAAGACAATGTTGCATGTCCCAATGCTCTAACCAAAAATATATCATTTTAACCTATCTTTTTCTGAAGGAAATGCATATCTAATTAGCATTTTCATTTTCATTATTCTTAAAGCCATACTTCAAAGGATTATAAAAGAAAGTATGGTCTCAATATCTAGTTTCTTTAATACAAGACATAAACGGGGTATTTAAAAAGCTTTCCTGAAAGCTTCATTAAAAATAATAAGTAGTTTATGAACAAGAGTGTTTGAAGTGAGCCATATATCCTTCTAGTGCCTAGGTATAGAAATCATAAACAGAAAAATGTCATTTTCACTGAACATGTTCAAAAGGAAGTACAATAACCAGATGTGAAAGTTTCTTTTATCTAAAACTTTTATTTAACTTTTACAGGTCGTGCCATATATGGCACAATGGGCATTTGGGTATTATGTGCCAGATATGTCACACTGAGTAGCGTTGAACAAATGTATTATGTTGTTCTTGTGTGGAATTCTTCAAAACAGTTTTGCTCATTGATCAGACAGAGATGAACCGTGCACTTCCTAGTCTTTGAGTCACAATCGGGCGTTTGCATCGTTGCGGTCGGCATGGAGAGGGAAATTATCCACGCGATCCAGCCGTGTGTCGACAGTTGGGGCCTCTCTGAGTGCTAGAGCGTGAGAGAAGCTGAGGACCCCCAGCTGCAGGTCGTCCTGGCTACCTTTCGACGGTAACCAGACGAGCAGCAATCGACTGATGGAAGTCACATAGCTTGACTGGGGGGCTGCTGAAGCATCCTGCAGTGACGACGATATATCAGCCAACTGGTGACACCACCATGTTGATGGTGTGGTAGAACAATAATGTACAATCGGCGAGTCTTGACTTTTGCTTTGTAGAGAGCGGAGAAACAATCAAGTAAATCTACCCCTCCTATGTGTTTGTTGTACGTGCGAAATACAGCACGGCTCTTCACAGCAGTTTTTTAAATAGTTTTTTGTCCTACCTAGTAACCTTCTCAACAGATTCTAGTCCAACATATGACGAAATGACATCAACTTTCTTGCTATCGTACCATCGAACGACAATGAAGTTGGAGTCACCACCCACTAGACTGTCCATGCTTCCTCTACCCTCTTTTGCTAGCTCCTTCTCTGCCTTCAACTTGCGACCTTTCAAGTGGTTTTCACGGACGGTTCCCACATATAGCAGTCCTTTCTCCTTCAACTGTTTCACCAAGTTCACGCTCGAAAAGAGGTTGTCGGCAAAACATTTGTAATTCTTTCCATCCTCCAAGTTTTTCACTATGTCCAGGACAACATAACCTCCCTGCCTAGTTCAGATCTACAAGTATCAACTCCATTTGAACCTTGATAAACATCAAAGTCGTGCAGAGCGCCTTCACTTCTACAACGAGCCCACAACTTGAAACCCCATTTGTGGGGTTTATTCCGAACGTATTGTTTCAGACTACATCGACCTTTGAAAGATACCATAATTTCACCAATACACTGATGCTCAGACAGAATAATCTTTTTGAAATTGGATTTTAGATCATTGATCCAATTTACGGAGTTTCCATGCTCGATCAAGGCTTGTGCAGTCATCACGAGTCTCGTTGTTGACAAAGTGCAATCTTTTAAAAAAATAATTAAGTACCTGTAGTGTGTGTTTCACAGTTCAGAATCTGTACAAATATAATTTATTTGTATAAAGGAAGCTGTAATTACCAACAGATAATTGGGTTTGACAACCTGGGTGTCTAGGCTTACAAGCACCTTAGTGCTGGCTCAACTTTCTCCAAGCCTAGTTTTAATCTGATCAGAGGCAAAGAGCCATTTTTCTTTGTGTGTATTTGTGTATGATTCGTTGTAACAACTAATAGACAAGTGTGTTTTGTAACACGGGTGTGCAATTTGACACGCTCTTTGTACTGTCCGACTTCTATCGAAATTAATTTGTAATTTGATAAAACAGAACATTTCTTTGTCATCTTCAGTTATTGCTTAGTAACCTTTTATGACTATTGTAACATACTCAGATTTGGTTATACTTTTTTCATGTTCGTGTATATTCGGTTAAACCAAAGAATAGACAATTGTGTTTTACAAATCGGGTGTCACGTTTTTAAAACATGTTTGTATTGACTTAACTGTCTCCAAGCCGAGTTGTTATCTGAGGAGCTGGAAACAGCCTAATTTCTTTGCCAACAAAGGACGAATATAAATAGTTTCATCACCATAGTATGAGTTCTTGGGAAAACATTTCGAAACTGATGGGGAATACAAAGCATATTTTTTATCCTGTCTTCGCTTTTGAGCTGGACAGACGTTTGCTCGCCTGTAAACTCTTTTAGTTTTAGCAAGAGTTTTACGCTACTTGCAACACATAAAGTCATGGAAATGCCGGAGATTTAGAGGTGTTCCAAGAGAGTATCAAACGCAAAACGGAAAAGCTCTGAGGGATGAGAGCAATAGTTGTTTGATAGGAAAGAAGGAGCAAACCACACGAGAGGACCCGCCAACCACCCACCCTCTGGATGGGCAGAGAAGTGTAGGATGTCAATCTAGGGTCAAGCAGCCAACAATTTTGCCATTACAGCAGTGGAGCCAAAGATGTCAACAGCAACAAAAACAAATGATTAAAGACGCGATTGAACCAGAAGCTTGTCAGTTTTGGGGCTCAAGAAGTTATTTTGACATCTTGAAGTTTGTCTTGCTTTTGATTTTTTAAAAATTCTATGTATCTTTAATGGAAGACGAGATATTACGGTGTATAGGAGATAGGGGTTTACTGGTAACAAAGGTAAAATTAGCGAGGAAATGGCTGCCAAATTTGGAGACTTTGAATCTTTGAAATGTATATTTTGTGCGTTTGAAAAACATTATTTTAGTAAAATTCACACAGAAATGATTTTTAGATAGACAAAAAGGATGTTTAGTTTAAAAAAAAGAAAAGTTAGTAGAAACTGACCAAGTGGCAGAAAAATGCTGTTTTCTTCGATTTCAATTGTTTTGTCGAGCGCCTGTTTTCATCAACAGTTTCGTCAGTGATGACAAGCAAACACTAACATACTCATTGTTCAGAAAGTTTTAAGGCTATTGTTCATCCACTTAATTCTTTTAATTGTACTGTAACATTTGAAAAACAATATTTCAATATTTTGTCTTCTTAACACAAAAGCGATACTTAAAAAGTGAGCAAGACCCCCCC
>NW_004798109.1:0-5353 GCF_000002075.1 Aplysia californica | reverse complement strand
CTATCTATCTATCTATCTATCTATCTATCTATCTATCTATCTATCTATCTATCTACCTATCTATCTATCTATCTATCTGTCGGAGGGGTGGTGGGGATAGGGAGAAAGTGGGCGGGGAGAGAGAGAGAAAGTGCTATTAAAACACCTTCAACCTTTAAAAAAAATCCTCAACATTAACATTTATTATTTAATTCAATTGATATCTTTAAAGAATGGCTAATGGCTTTCTCCATCGTTTACACAATGTAAATATTTAAGGAGGCGGGCTGCTCTACCTATTGTAATTCTGCGTGAAACCCTCCACTACATCTTTCTTCTCGAACGCTGTACTTTCCCTCATGGCCTTGACAAGCGGTGTAAAATAAGCTCATCTTTTTTTAAAATCTCAGTTGTTTCGATGAGGGTATAAAACACCACCGATTACAACTACAATTAAAATAATCTTACTCCAACGCTCAAGAACGCCTCATGGGTGATTCCAACAACGGGCGCCCCCAAGTGCAGACCAGCGAAATCCCAGGAGAGCTTTTAGTGGTGAACCTTAGTTTGTAAAAAATAGTCGAGCCTTCCCTCTGAGACAATCACCTGTACAACAACCACTTCTCATTTCTCACTTGCGCTTTTTTACATTAGAAAGGCGCTGTCTAAGACGTCTAGCTGTTTAAGACAACCACTTTTCTCCTCGACACTTGGTCGTTGTCTAGGACAATTTCAGCTGCATCTTGTCAAAGAATCGCAACCATTTAATCACCTGCTGTGCAAGATTTGGGAGATTCGTGAAATTTCGACATCTGTTGTCTGTATTAATTTGTGACCCTCAAACTGTCACAAAACAGAAACTCTCAAGGTGGGAAAAATACCGGTCATAAATCCAGTTATCCAGTCACGGAAAAACCAACTGGGTTGTCTAGCTGGCGGCCCAGATTTCTGGAAGGTTTTTTTTGAGAACATGATTTCAAAGCGTGTATTTTCCCTTGTCTTTCGGTATGTTTATTTGTTATTGTGTATTATTGATGCTTTGTTGTTGTTTTAGTTAATGAGGATGATGATGATGATGATGATGATGATGATGATGATGATGATGATGATGATGATAATGATGATGATGATGATGATGATGATGATGATGATGAGTTTCTTGGTCAATCCAAGATCCACAAGTTACCAAGCAACAATTCCAAACGCCCCCTCCCCCACCCCATTTAGAGGCATTATATCCCACGTAAATGGTCTCATCGTCAGAGTTTCCTATTTTGCTGAACAGTCATCTCAAACCACTCGTCCCTGACTTCTGTAGTTTACACTGGGTCAAAGAAAAACTCAACGTTCTCCAAAAAATAGAAGCCCATCTTTTTTATTTTGAAAACATCCTTACTCCAGAAACCAACGTTCTGGCTATGGACGTGGTCAACATGTACAACAACATACCTCATCAAGAAGGTATTGAGGCCTGCCGCTCAGCCCTCAGAAGCCTTGGACCCTACAACACACGTCAAACTGTAGAAATTTGCAAATTTTAAAAACTAGTACTTATCCTCAGTAATTTTTCATCACAATTTTCTTCAGCTGGCCGGTACAGATTTGGGTACCCCAGTTACTTCCTCCGGAGCCAACATTTTTATGACTGAATTTTGGAGCAAATATGTCTCCCCTTTTCCCAACCAACCAATCGTTACATGGATAACATTATCTCCCTGCACAATGGCTGCTCGAAAACAACCCTGAACTTGTTCACTCAACTCAACAAGGTGCACAAAATCATCAAATTTTCTTTGCCCAGCCAAGGAAAGTCCCCTTCTTTCCTCCTGGATCAGTACCTTCTCATTGCAGATAACAAAATTGAGACTGACCTGTATTTAAAAAAAAGACTACTGACTCTGATCGTTACATCCCTCCTTCTTCAAATCATCCCAAATATGTATTCCATTATGTGGTCTTCACTGGTGCACTTGGACTCCGCCGTATTTATTCACGTGAAATTCTTATAAACAACGGATAGTAGGGGATACCGTTATCAGTTATCAAGAAAGTCAGCAAACTGAATGGTACAAACCTTCTGACCTTGATACCCCTTAAGCCCAAACAGAAAAGACCATTTATCGTAAAAACCTTTTACCAACAACTACGCAATGTACATAAAATACTCGACAAACATATAAACATTTAGGAAAAACAAGATAAAGTGAAAGCCTGTTTCCCTCACCCCCTTCTGGTTGCACTTCTACAGCCTTCCAATACTGGCAACCTCCTCACTCGCACTAAAGCAGTAACACCCACATCCTTACCTCCAATAAACCCATCTACCCCGCCTCAAAATCAGCATTTTCAAAAACCTAGATGTAAAACATGTGCTTACATGAAAGTGACCGAGGAGACAGAGGAAGGTAGCCAGTGTGACTGTTAAGTTTTCTCAAGAGCCCTTTGCATTTACAAAAATAAAAACCAATATTAAGGACGGAGTTCATAAACAATGTCGAAATCAAAATAATATTATACAGGTCACGACAGACAAAATCAATAAACGTATTGAATAATAATAATAAAAGTAGAGATTAGTTCATGTGCATGCACACGCACAGGTAATAAAACACCAATATTTCCTCACGTATATTATTATTTGTTCATTAGGGAACCTAAACAAACGGGTAACAGGGAAAGATCAGGGAAACGTAGCTTTTTTTTAGAGCATCCGAGCAAAGGAATGAAAGGAAAAACCATGATCGCCGATGTCTTTCGCAGATCTGGCACTGGATGAATGAATGAATGAATGAATGAATATTTGTTCAGTTGCTGATGGGAGATTATTTTAATCTCTTGTTCTGTTTGTTCATTTATTATCTACTCAAGTTGGGATTAGGCCGTAGAAGTTGAAACATGTACCAAAAAAACCCAACAAAAACAACAACCAAAAACTCACTTTAAAAAAAAAAACTATCAATAATTAAGACAGAGTTTTAGAACAAAATTAAACAATGCACAGATCACGAGAGACAAAAAGGTAAATATATTCCTAAGATTAATACACACAAAACAATAGGTTGGTTCATGTGCATGTCCCTGCACAAGCCATAGCTATGCTATAGTTACCTCTCGTGGATTCGTTCAGATGGGGATCGGGGATTATTTTGACCTCTCGATGTTTTTATTTCTATATTATCTGCTTGGTTTGGGAGGGGCCACAAAAGTGGAAACATATAGGGGAACGATGGGTCTAGCTCAACTTATACAGTGGCGTCCAAAATAAACTTGAAAATGTATTCACCAAAGCTTTGCACTACTCACTCATGCACCATATCAATTTAAACTTAAACTTAAATACATTCTGCGTCATCTGAGACATTAATACTTCATCTACGATAAGAGTCGTCCAAGATATGGTCACTCAAAACTAAGGTTAGAACGTAGACTTTAAAAAAATTGTGTGAAATTAAAGAAACATAAATTTTGAGTGACAATATCTAGAACAATTTTTCTCGTCAAGAAAAAATGCACTTGTCAGATGATGCATAATTTATTTTACTTTAAAGTGGTATGCTGCATAGGTGGGTAGTGCAAGCTTTTGACACGATGTTTGCGTGAATACATTTTCTAGTCTCTTTTGGACGCCACTTTATAATGAATAAAATGAACAAGCCGGACGTTATGATTACTTTCTTTCATATTATAAAAGCTCCTTAAGTCTACTATTTGCTACTGAAATGTATCTGTTTGAAAAATGCATTTATAATGTGTTTTGCACCCTGGACTAAGCTAGAAGGATACAACCTTCCTGCGGACAGGCGGAGATTCTGAAAACATTATACTTTTGATTTTTAAACAAAATTCCCAACACATAAATCGAACTCCGGTTTTCTGCATGAATTGGAGAAGCACCTATCCGCTTCTCCACAGACGCTGGTATTGACAGCAGTGTGACACCAATATCCTACCTTAGTATAATTATGTAGTCTGCACCACCAGTTTTGTCCTTACTCTGTGGAATCATTGACATCATCACCTTTGTGCTCACGTGACCTTGAGTCCGTCACAACCTGTCTATGCTAGTTGTTTACCCAGAGACAATGACGTCAGAGATCTCTTGCGTCTCCCACAACTATATAATCACAGCGGACACCCTACTCAAAACACCGACACTCCTGGGTCCTTCAGAAACCATGGTGAATAGCACAGTGCTTGCATTACTCTCTTCTTGTCGTTGTTACTCTCGATGTAGCACCTCTAATCTTCAATACATATGGCCTAATTCTTTTGCAAGTGCCATAAAACGTTTATTATAACCTAGTCTCTACAACGGTCTGTTCATGGGTTGGTATGTTAAATTTGTAAGTGTTTTAACGCCCAGATCAACACAATTTAGATAATTTAGAAGGTTGGTTTTGACCACCCTGTCAGGGTAAACCTATTCTGAGAGGCATACAACATCCCAGCAGACAGTCCCAGAAACTGGTAGTTATTGACGGTGAAGATGTTGAACATGGTTGGTAGTCCATTGGTTAGGCTACTAGACACGCTCCCATTTGTCTCTGTTCTTTAGATTCGGAGGTCTAGCGTCTTAAACATGAATACCATTACACTGATGCAAGGAGCGGTACGCCTATACAATTTGCCAATGTTTGTTTTTTTCAATTTATTTAATCAAACTTTCCAGTATTAATGGGACTTTTAAAATGACTTTATTCTCAGTTTTCTGTCTGGTTCAAAAAAGTTTAAGGTATTCATTGAGCTGTGTAGCGCTCCTTGATTTTCCTCACCGCACTTTGCGTTTCTGTTGCACCATACGCTTTGGTCAAACGCCAGGCACCTCTGAACCCTCCACCAGGTAACGGTCCGTTCCCCCAATTCCCTCAACTCCAACCCAACAGCACTTTCCCCAAATTTCCTCAACTCCAACCCAATGGTACTTTCCCCCAATTTCCATTCCCACCACACCCAGGAAACGGCAGTTCCCCCCAGTTTCCTCAACCCCCACCCAACGGTACCTTCCTCCCTTTTCCATTCCTACCACCTGCCCCTGGCCCATTTCCCCAAGGTCCATTCGGCATGCCCCCCCCCCTCCCCCCACCCCAAGGAGGTTTCCAGTTCCCAGAGGGATTCCAACAAAACGGTAAGATTTGTTTCCGTATTTCGTCCCTATTCACTTTCAAATTTGCCCCAAAAGTCTTCCCTCACAAGTAAAGATTGACCAACAAATTTTATTAACGAGTACTTCGGGTATCAACAAACATCCACCTACTCATCAGATATGGTTTTGTTGTGTTTGTTTGTTTGTTCTTTTTATTTGTTTTCCGCGTTTCTTTTTAGTGTGCCTTGTTATTGATGTTATTCGTACCAGACAATCATTGACTATGAGAGT
>NW_004798108.1:328098-330245 GCF_000002075.1 Aplysia californica | reverse complement strand
AAAACCTTATACTATACTATACTTCTCTCGACAACCTTACCCAGGCATGATGTTAAAGAGATTGGTCTATAGCTTGAAGGCTGGCTTGCTGGTTTGTCCTTCTTCAGTATCGGTGTGATGTTTCCTTTCTTCCATTCTGTTGGGAGCTGTCCTTCATTCCAGGTCCTGTTGAAGATATAATTATACATGATACGCATGCCTGCGCATATATGCAAAAACACAGCCAATGAGTAAAACATTTAATCACAATAAAATGGACTCATCGCTCTTAACTATTCCTCTTAAGATATTGCACGATATTTAAATAATACGATAGGCTGTATGATTTTTAGATAATGCATTCATTACACAATCTGTGGTGGTTCTTCCCGATAAAAAGCGAAGTATGTTTTTTACTTGACTTTTTCTGCATACAATAAGTGTAGATTAATTGACAAGTTGGCCAGCTCCACTCGTTTTCGTATATACCAGTGTTACTATTCTATCCTGGGCATAGCATGATATTTATTTATTATCCCCCCCCTTGGAAGAAATAAAGAGGAGAAGAAGGTGGAAGCAATATATTAGGTGTTACAGAAGTCCCTCAATCACCACACTTCATCATTATTCATCTCTGCTGCAACAGACCATCACCACCACATCACCTTGGTACCATGGTCCCCATCTCCACCAACAACAACATAATAACAAACAACAACAACAATACTGTAGCTATAGAGCATGAAGAGTTGCAGCATTTTGACAAGTCACTGGATCTTTGAGCTGTCAGAGCGATGATCAGAGCGTCGATTTATGACATGTCTGATCATTTTGTATCTTAATACATTTGTTAAAGTTTGATTTGAGTACAATCCGATCTTCAACAGTGTGATATTAAAATAAATCAATTCCGCTCAAAATATGTAAGCAACCCCCCCCCCCCCAAATTAAAAAATATATAAAATAGGTTTTGAGTCCTTTTCGAGAGACTAAATTTAGACCTGATTAGGCTGATTAGAGAACTTTTTAGTTTTTTGTAAGTGAAAATCAGTGAAAGATTATTATGAGATAAAGACATTTTTAACCTCCCAGTTCATTTTCAATGATATGGAGCTACTCATTTTTTTTAAGGACTCGATCTGAAGATGGCAATAATGAGCTATATTGGTCTGATGGTTTTGATGTGACACTCGCAGTTATGAGAGCTATTAAATTCACCAAAGTCCAAAGCATGACAAATTTAAATGACCCCACTAATCATAGATTTCTATACTTGACCCTATCCGTAGTCGTGTTTTACTATTGTATCCATACTATGTGGGGAACTCTGGTGCCACCACTTTCCAAAGAGGAAATTTAAACTCGTTAGTCCGATCCGTACGCTTTGCATAGCAGTCTGCCAAAATGATTTTTTGAGAAATACTGAAAGTTTCAAAGAGACCTTCGTACTATAATAAAAATTCTAAATAGTATTCTAAAATGTGAAGAATACAACCCCAGGGGTACAAAATGACCCCAGGGCGTATGGATAGGGTTACAAATTACTAAAAACATCGTTTATGCATTGCCTCTATAGACTAATACCGTTAATGTGTGTTAGTCTGTGTGAAGTATAATTGTGTTTTGTGTTTAGAAAATTAAAAAGTGTTAGGCTACCTTCAAAACCTGGGCTCCTTCGAAAATTAATCACAAAAAAACAACAACGGGGGTGTGGGGATTATCCTACTAGATCTATATGTTAAGACTATATACTATATAACATAAGTGTCATAAGTGTAAGTTAGAAGCAGAAAAAAAGGTGACGTTTTAGCATGATGGAAATGTCAACACATTTTCGTTTATTTTCAAACAGTATTATTTTATCAATTTAGGCATACGTATAGATCTACATGTAATATCTTCCACAGACGACGTCACCACTTGAATCAAGACCATAGATTGATCTCTATTATACACGATCTTTGTGAAGACTAGTGTCTGTAAAATGGAAATTCCCGTTTTACTTAAAATAGAATCTTTTATAGGTCATGGGTCATGTGATCAGAGACACTAAAATATAGAGACAGGAAACGAGGCCTCGCGGTCCGCGACAACAGTGCATTTGCGAACGTGACCGCTGAGACGCGAGCTAAAAATAACCAGGCGCGGTATCGACAGCGAAGCGCGTC
>NW_004798108.1:323490-325394 GCF_000002075.1 Aplysia californica | reverse complement strand
GACGCAGACTGCCGCAAAACACCACTTACACTTGCAGGTGACTTGCGACTGCCGACAGCCGCCATTAGCTTTGTTTACCGCGCCTCGTTTCACAATCAGCTGGTGACCTGGATACGCGAAAAGAGGCCTCGTTTCCTGTCTCTATATTTTAGTGTCTCTGATGTGATGCCCAAAGACTAACGGAAATTCCCAATTTTATTTTAAATCAATTCGGCTGCGAAGAAGTGAAGAAGCCCTCGGCTTTCAGTTTCCAGTAGATCTACCAGCAGTCATCCCTCCGCCGCTAGCCGCTTGGCCATAGTGGCATCCATTGTTTCAAGACTGCACATTCTTTAAAGTTAACGTCGATAGCCTACAGATCTAATAACAATTCTTCAAACTTGCACAGGATGCAGGGAGGGTGTAGTAAATGTAATAAAGCTTGGTCATGGTCACGTTTAAAGGAAGCTTCAACCAACGTGTGTACCGAATGTTACAAAGTGTTACGTGAACTGAAGGATTGTGCGTCGAATTTATCATGTGTGAGTAATTCACCAAAAAAGAGGTAATAATCCACACAAGCAGTATTTTAAGCTATCCGTACCTGGTACCTACATATACTTCTAGACTTAGATCTGGATATGTGTGAAATACACTGGAGGATTCTTCTGCTCTCCGACTCCTGGGTTCATGTTCATGAGTCGAAGTGAAGAAAGTGTACGGGCAAGTGTTACACACACACACACACACACACACACACACACACACCCATCATTTCATTGGTAGGCGCTTCTTCGTAACTTCTTTTTTATGTTTTACTTTTTTGTTGAGCACTTGTCTAGAATCTTAATCGCCCACTCTGCCATATTTTCTTTTCACATGTTAAAGCTACCATATACTTTAGATGGCAAGTTACCAAAAAATGCCAAAAAATCGAGCCACGATTGATTGATGGTGGCCGCGCTAAACGCAGATGCTAGTTCTATGTGTCGTTATCAATAGCCCTCCGTAGATCTAGATAGCACTCGAGTGAACACAACACATTAAGTTTAAGAGCAGCACGACCCTTCATAGGCAACACGTCATATATCTGTAGTGAAAAACTGTTTGGAGCTGTAGCATTTCTTTCTTGTATATAAATATTTACAGCGGACATTTTTTGGACCGATTGAACCACAATATTGTATACGAACAATCTTTGGTAGGCCTGTAATATAATTATTGATCTATATATATGTATGCGAAATTTGCGGGAAAGGATGTGATTTCAGAGTGTTCGGAGAAATAGTGCCCAGCTTTATTTTCCCGAACGTTCGGAGAAATACTGCCGGCCTTTTTAAATGGATCCCTGGCTCGTTGTGTTGTAATAAGCTGACAGAACTTTTTGGCAAAATTATCTGTCAATTATATATTTAATTAATTTTAGCGAGTGTATACAGACCCGGTTACCGGGAATAACTATAAAGTCATTAAGTATACAGACCCCATAGGCCTATATAGGGAAAAATCTTTTGTGAGTTCGGAAAGTTTCAACGCCCTCTTGGCTCAGGGTAGACTTAAGTTCTTCTAGATGGCCTAGGTCTAGATTTAGACAGTAGACAGACTGACATAAATCACAGATCTAGTTTGGATCTAAATCTAGATCTAAATGAAGATTGCGGATGTCTTTTCGATGAACGATCGTTTTTCCTCCGTTGTGGAGTTGGAGGAATCAATATAAGACAATTTGAAGAAAAGAACGAATAATTTATGTGTCATGATTTCAATCTCTCTCTCTGTCTGTCTGTCTGTCTGTCTCTCTCTCTCTCTCTCTCTCTCTCTCTCTCTCTCTCTCTCTCTCTCTCTCTCTTTCTCTTTGTTTGTCTCTGTCTTTCTTTCCCCCCCACCTTCTTTCCCTCTCTATCTTTCTCTCGTTCCCTCCTGTC
>NW_004798108.1:320899-323150 GCF_000002075.1 Aplysia californica | reverse complement strand
CTCTCTCTCTCTCTCTCTCTCTCTCTCTCTCTCTCTCATGCACACACACTCTACTGGTTCTGGACGCTGGAACTTTCTGAAATCACAAAAGATTTCCTCTACCGGGTCTGTATGCTTCGTGACTTTGTTCCCGGTTACCGGTGCTGTATACACTTAGTTAATTTTAAATGTCAAAGAGTCACTCCTATCCCTCTGGCTTGTTGCTTTGCTGAAGGATAGGCAGATGGATAGATGGAGGGATGAATTAATCCTCTTCTTCCACCGATAATTATTAGATCAATATTAATTGTCTTTGAGGAAAATGCACCCTATAACCCTCGAGATGTAATACTGTACCATGGGGCTCTCATGGTCTAGAGGTTACGGTGTTAACCTCTCATTCAATAGGTCCAGTGTTCGAAACCTGACAGCGGCGGAAAATTTTCTTCTCTAAGATTATCTCCTGTCATGACCTCGCTTTTCGAGGACTGCTCTCTAACCAAATTATGACGTCTGCTTTCGTCTCTACTTTTTGCCCCACCTCCACCCCAGCCTTGCCCCCCCTCCCCTTCTGTGTTCTTGACTCTTTCTACAGCCTTTTTACTGCTACTCCTTGGCTCCTTCCTAGTGCTGTCTTTCAGCAACTCCCCTGATCATATGGTATGTAAGATCTCCTAGCCTTCTCGGACAAGGGTGAAAAAATCTTGAAGGTCCTGTGTGCAAGTTACGCACTTTAAAGATCCCTTGGTGGTCCTAAAATGGATAAGAGTAGGCTTCGGCCACCATCCGGGCAAAATTCAAAACTCCTATCAAACTGAAAATGTTTAATATGTCCCGCCCGCTCATGCGTGACCATATGCAGTTGCAAGCGCCGTAAAACACTTGCCAAAACAAAAGACGACTGCAGCAAGGTCATGGTGCTTTTCATGAGACCCCCTGTAATGACCCAGCAACTGTGGCACATTTCCTCGCTGTGTGTTCATGGCACATATGATAACGAGTCTTTCTATTGAATCTTCGCGATGACTGATTTCATGTACCAATGTCATGAGATCACTTTCTCACCATGCTTGCCTGAAAGTTAAAAACATGAAGTGAGAAGAAAATGTTACTGGCAAGAGATTGCAAACTGCAAGAATTTCATGCTTTTGCTTGACAAGCAACAGGTAGGCTACTCATGGCTGTACAAACAGTAGTGGTCCCTTGCTATAACAGGACAACCTGATCTGACGTGATTATATCCCTGTTGTAGCCGAACCCTGACCATAGGCAGGGATCAAGTTTACACACTTAACTAATGATTAACCAATGGGATTACATGTACTTTTATTATCAGTTTGAGTTATTGCTACTCTCTTTCCCGGTGATATTTTTGCTCCTCATCGTTAACTTCTGAATTTCATATCCATCAGCTGCTTTAAAATTCTGCTTTTTAAAATAATCAAGTGGATTCTTTCTAACTTTCTTTGAAAAATATCTTTGATGAATAAGATAAACAGGTTGCTGCAGAAAGCAAAGAAGATGGGTAAGCATTGCTTGACAGGCTTATTTTATTCATCGCCTGTCCCTGAAAGAGAAATAGAAAGAGAGAAACAGTCACATAAAACAACAAATCTAAGTTCTTGGTTTATCTGTATACAGTGCCTCTAGCAAGTCGAGAACAGAAGAAATGATGAGCAAACCTTTGGGCTCAGGATCTGCACCAGGACAGCAGCCATTGAGACAGAATGTTGGAGGTCAGTTGTCTAATTGATTCTTTAATCTTTTTATGTATTTTAATACACAATCATACATGTGGCGTGCGTGCGTGCACACACACACACACACACACACACACACACGCACACACGCACACGCACACACGCACACACACTCACACACACACATTCACACACACACGCATAATGCATAAACACACACACACACACATTCACATGCAAACACATGCTCTCACACACTTACATGAACACACACACACACACATTCATACACAAACACATGCTCTCGCGCATTTACACAAACACACGCACGCGTGCAGGCACGCACATACTTGCGCATATACATGCACACACACACACACATACACATATGAACATGCACACGCCCATTTTTTTGTTGTGCTAAACTCGTTTTGAAATCTCATCTCTCTCTGTCTTTCTTCTTTTCTTTCTCTCTCCCTGCCTCTGTCTCTATGTGTCTCTCTCTCTCTCTCTCTCTCTCTCTCTCTCTCTCTCTCTCTCTCTCTCTCTGTCTCTCTTCTCAATCTTTCCCT
>NW_004798108.1:316610-319247 GCF_000002075.1 Aplysia californica | reverse complement strand
TTTTCCCCCCCTTGCGTTTTTTCGAATATAAATTTAACGGGGTAAAAACGGGCACCTGTCCAAAGCAGCCTCGGCCACCATATTTTAACACACAACCCCTATCACACAAAGCAATAACACCTGTCTTAGACGACCTTCTAAGTGACTCCATTACACTTTGTCATAAATTGTGCATTGGCCCCTGGCGTGGTGGGCAAGCCGTCATAATTCAATCACCTGTCGTTTTTATATAGTCCCTCCAACCGATCATGTTGCGTAGGCCCCTCCCACTGTTGACCAATAGCTACCAATTTTCAGCTGCTGGTGAGGTAAGCATGTGATCCCCCATAACCCATAAGCCCCCCCCCCCCCCGAACATACACAAATCGTAAGTGAGATGGGTGGTCACTGTTTACCCAGTCTGTAACAAAGTAACAAGGACGTCAACATGAACTTGCGACAGAAGCGTCGCTCGTTCTCCGAGTGGTGGCGAGCCAAGTGTTTGTTTTAACATTGCACTCGGTCTTTCTCGTCTGATACATTTAGTTTTTTTAGTTACCCTTGTGCTAAATCAGCAAAAAAATAAAAATTACAAACAAAATACAAACCAACAACAACAACAACAACAACAAAAACAACAACAATGCGGCTACTTTCGATTGGGACCTCAGATGGGAATGGTTTGTTTTTTTCATCTTGATCAGTCCTGCCTAAGACGGCCACCTGTCTTATACAGCCACTTGTCTTATACGGCCACTTTTCTCCTTGACAATGGGTGGCCGTCTTACACAGGGTTGACTGTATACTATATATATATATACTTATATATATATATATATATATATATATATATATATATAAATATTTATATATATATATTTACTTATATATAAAAAAAATATCAGCAGCTATGCCTCCCCTGAAGAATGTGCCGTGCTCCAAAAACCCTGGCCACCCAAGATTCCTACCTGTGCGTCGGCTTACAGCTGACAGTCTTCCTAGAGACTTTCGTAGCCCCCATCTGGCAGATATCATTCGACTCAAGGGAGAGGAAACAGTCCGACTGACCGTGACCTGGACAAGCCCAGACCGACCTCAGGGGTTTGGTTACGAGGAACTAAAAGTAAGTTATGAGAGTGAACTTAAGGTAGATCTCAGTGTTATACTTCTATTTACCCAGGTTAGGCTGTTTATGATGTGGGGACTTTTAACACTTTCCCCCACGGGACGCCGATCGGCGCCGGTGTTATATAGCATGTGCCGCACCTGTATCCTGGTCCGTGGGGATAAGTGTGGCCCGCTCTGCGTGCTGCGTGGATGGAAAGTGTTAAATTAACAAGGTCTTTTAAAATGGGTTAGAAAACTTAATTCATTTCTTTGAATTTTTACATTTTTTATTCAGTTCCTTTGTCTGTGTGCTTTTTGGTATCGATTTTTGTTTTTGTTGTTTATATTGAGCAAGGGGGGATTCATCTGGGATGGTAGTAGGGGTTATAAGTGCCTGGGATGGAGGCATGCAATTGACATAGTCTACACATATAACATAATGTCTGGTGGAGTGATATTGTGAAGGCATACACTAACATTCCTTGTGTGTGCAGAGCTGTTAAAGTACTTTTAAAAAGGTACTTAAGTACAAATTTAAGTACAATCTAAAATATGTACTTAAGTACAGTAAAAGTACTTTCCTGTAAAATGTACTTGAGTACAAGTACTTTTAAAAAAAGTACTTATGAGTACATTTTGAGTACTTTCTGCTAATATGCTAAAACACTTCAGTGCTAATGCAAAACATCATATTGAATAACATATATAGCATATTTAACAAATTAGGCCATTTATTACTAATAATGTAAGCAGTACACAAAGCATTTGAATATACCTACTGAACGTAGGTGGAAATGGTCCGTGAAATTGAAAAAAACCCCAGCAAACAGACGCAACTAGTGAGTAAGTGATTTTATGAATAGAACTTGTTTGAGCAAGACAATATGATCAAATGTAAGTCTGTCGTTGAGGTGGGGAAGTAGGAAAAGTATCCAAATTGGAAAATGTAGAGACAAAGTTGGTCTTAAGGAAATATTAAAAAATTGATGATGAAAATGGCCAGCAAAAAAAAAAGGAAATGTGCATTGAATTCTTCATTAACAAATCCTCAAGGAATCAAGGTAGCCTTAAGCACAACCACCCCCCCCCCCCCCCAAAAAAAAATAAATAAATAAATAAATAAAATGATAAAAAGAAATTTAGGTAGCCTAAAAATTGTTAGATTGATATACATTGAAAACTCAGTTTCAGTTCAATTGATTATAATAGTGGTAAGACAGATTTTGGTCACACTGTGTAGTCCACGGCGCCCATGGTAAACCAAAATAGGCCTACATGTAATATCCTAGAGTCTAGTAAGTGTAGTGTAACCAAAAATTCTCTACTACAGTAGTCTCCGCCTGAGATCCAGTGCTCGGGAGCAAGGGAAATGCGGGATCTTGGCCGATGAAGCCAAGGAAGAAACTGCAGTGAAAGGTGGCATGAGGCATGCCATAATATTATACTGTATTAGCATCTCAAGATCTTTATCTACGTTTATCCACTTGCCCCTTCCCTTTACCTGTCCTAAAATTTTAGCCTTCCATTTCTGATTGAGTCCCCCCCCCCCCC
>NW_004798108.1:305483-316510 GCF_000002075.1 Aplysia californica | reverse complement strand
CCCCCTGCCTTTGTCGTTATGTACCATTACGCGACCACATCAATTAAAATTCAGGCTGTGTCGCAAATTCGGGAATAGAGAAAAACTGCCTTCAACTTCAATGGACAGGGAAGGGTTCACAGTTCGATGTGATCCTGCCTGGAGCGAACGTGTAGGCCCTACCCTCCCAGCGCGTGAAGTAAGTTCAGGTGGCCAGCTCAGATGCGAGTGCGATGTTTGGGGAAAAGAAACGCATTGGTCAGTTCACACCTCGGTGTGATCCGGCCTGAGGATCATTGTACCGTTTCATGGAGTTTTACAACACTTATGATCACATACACGACAGTGGCTGATCTTTGACGCGACGGGCAGTTCTTTGATCTCAACTTTAAACTCATGGTTGATCGGCTGTGCCCGCCCGGGTGTTTGTTCCGTAAATTATTATCAGAAATGCCAGCACTTACTCTTTCATTAAGCTTCAAAAGTACTCAAAATGTACTTTCAAAATACTCAAAAGTACTTTTATAAAAAGTATCGGAGTACAGTAAAAGTACTGGTTCTCAAAATGTACCGGAGTACAGTAAAAGTACCGAAAATTGTAACGTAAGTACAAGTACCAGAGTACTTGTACTCCGTTACTTCTAGCTCTGTGTGTGTGTGTGTGTGTCTGATGGGGGAGGGGGGGTGTTGTTCCCCTATTTCTTATCATCATCCCACATGAACATGATTATGCCATCAACTAGGGCACGACTACCATACGACGTGGAAGTGGGACTGCCTTTGTGATGAACATGGGCAAAACACAAAGATGCCCTTCAACGACTTGTTCTCGAAACTTGAGGCCCCACCAAGTGAGTGGAGTTTTCAAGGTTGTGACTGCTGCGCACGTGGTGTTTGATGACACAGAAGCTGGAAATACGACGGTAGACTTCTTCTTAGATGACGAGAGGGAAACAGGTACTTTATAAAATTATTTTCCCATGGAAGTTTGGTGTATGAATACTCATTCCTTTCAAGGACTCTTATCACTTTCGAAAAAAAATCTTAAAAAAAAAAAAAAAAAAATGATCCTGTGATTGTAGTACAGAAAATGCTTGTAGCTCTGCTTTGCGAAGATCTGCCTCTAAATTAATCAAGACTTTTTGAATTGAGAACACTCAGACAGTTACCTTGGTCCAATCCATTACTAATGTGACATTGATATAGCAGAAGTACCTACTTTTTGTCTATGAAGTTTCTTGTGCATCACTACCAGCAAATAAATTTCACTCTTTACATCTTTGGGAGTGTGTGTGAAAACAATTGGTCGCTTTTAAGAACAAGCGGGCTAGCCCAGATTTCGGGGGGTTCCAGAAATCTTGACCTTCACCAAAAGTGGGCATTGCTCTACCTATAGGAGAAGTTTGGGTTCATTGGTGTGTATATTTGTTTGGTTATAAGGAAAATTCTCTTTGTATTTCAAAGAAACTAAACAAGGCAAAAACTTTACCTTCGATTTTCTCAAAACAGCATTTTTTCGGATAGCCCCCTTGTGCTTAAAAGCGACCAATTTCCAAGAAGATAGTTTTCAAACTTTTAAAAAGCTTAAAATTATTAATTTTTGCTTGCTATTGATCTCTGTGCATAACAAAATGTTGCTTAATAAATAGCATAACGTGCTGCTAGAGCCATTTGCAAAGCTTCTGATTCAGTAATTAGTAATTGATCACATAAGTTGGTCGTGTATTTCTGACTGGTCAGCCATAACATGCGGTGTATTCTTGTATATGCTGTTTTTTCCTTCAACCACCATCTGTCCAACAAACATTTGTGCCCCTGAACCTGATCAAAGCCTTAAAGCCCACATATTAATTTGTCATTAATTACTTTTATTATACATTTTGTGTTCAAAGACACTATTGATCATCGTAGGAAGATTTTTAAATCTTCTTTTTGGCTGAGACAAAAATGATTCAACTATATTCATAATTATACCACAATGGACTATTAAAATCTTGAGGATGTTGTCTGGGATCTTCGTGGGATTTGACTCTTTTTTTAATATGATAGTAAGTGTGATGCCACAAGTACAAGGTATGGGGCTTGTGAGAACGTTTTGGTACATAATATCGGGGTGTACAGCTGTAAAACTCTGTTGATGCTTTGAACAGTTAGAATCATTCTTCTTTCTCTCTCTTTTTTTCTTCTCATGAAGTCATGCGTATTTTTTGGACACTTCTCTTCTTTCAAAATTTATTGGGTCGATACAAGGTCTTTCTCTGCTATCCTGATGGCCTTTAATGTCCTTACGGTTCTAATTTGTGGGGGGTTTTTTCTTTGTTAGTCCAAGGACCCCACACTTTACAAGGTGCAGGTAGGGATAGTGTTAATGACACTATTGAAGGAGCTACATCTACAATATCTAGAAGAGTATCTACTCACCACCTGCATTCTGTAACCGTATTCCATATTAATGATAGAAGAGACAAATGTTTCCCGAAATCTGAATACGTTTGTTTAAATTATTGTGGTTTCAATATTATTCTACTTACACGATATCTAGAGCTTCCAAATTGATTTGTGATCTTTACAATATATACTCACACAGCATTCTGATCTCTTTCTCCAGGCAATGTCGTCATTGCGCAAGGTGTCAAGATCACATCTGTTGATGTAGAGAACAACCGATCTGTCATGGAGTGCATTACACATGACTTGCAGCTCTATGACAAGTTACAGCACTTTCGAGAACGCAAAGACAGACTACTTTCTGAGATCCCAACCAAACAATCTCTGCCCAGTACAGCAAATGCTGGTGCTGATGCTGTTTCGACGGGTCTAGCCGTTTCCACGGATAATTATTTGACTATACTCATATCACACCCTCATGGTGGAACGAAGCATATAAGTTTCGGAGAACTTCAAAAGGTCACTCGGTCGGGTTCAAGTGTCAATGTGAAGGACATGCCTCCTTTGGTACGCTGTACAATGAACTACTCAACACCCACCTGTCCAGGGTCTGGGGGAGGGACTGTCAATGTGTTCAACAAGTTGGGACAATGCGTTGCTTTTGCACCTCACTTTGGTGTATCGGAGAGTGGAACTAATAAGAGTGGAGCAGGCTGGATTAGAGAATCGGAGCTGACTTCTGCAACTTCTTTGAAAAAGTGAAGTTTTTCTCGGAGATAACAACTTCACCTATACTGTTTTCCTTGTGCCCCAATGGGGACCAGTGGCTGTGCATTTGAAAAAGAATATAACTTGAATATTAGGACAAGCTTCAGACAGGAAAAAAAAAGATGAGACAGGCAAGCAGGCAGAGAGAAAAGGGGGGTGGTGGTGGTGTCTGCGGTGTAGCAGTGAGATGCTTCGTTGTCACATCTGAGTTTAATTTTGAAATGGGGAGAAATTTTATATAGAGTATCTTTCTGCTTGGGTGTTGTATCCCTCTCAGCCTGGGCTGGCCCTGACAGGCAGGTTCGGAGCCTCTTGCATAATCTAAATTGTATTGATGGGGGCATAAAAATACTTATATTTTAAAAGAAAAATTAGGGAAAGGGAATGGAAGGGGGGGGGGGGCAGAAAGTTAGAGAAAGAAGGAAAAACAGAGGGAGGGAAAAAGAATGGAGTTAGGGTGAGACCACACTATAAGAGAGAGAGAGAGCAGGGCTGAGCAGGAATGAAAACAAATATAACAGGTATTTCTGTTTAAATGGCCATACCATAAGCAGTTCCCTCATGAGTTCTTGCTAGCTTTGAGTGAGACTATACTTCACTATGTTTCTTCATGCTTCCTACTCGGCCTGGCTCATTTTAAGACTTGCCCCCACATTTCAGTGTTTGTAGATTTAATCCCCCAGCTGTCAAGACCTCTCTATGTGCTCCATGTGAGTCTAAAAAATTACTCACTCTGTCTCTTGAATAATGTTTCTGACCCATGGGCCAGTCATCTCACCAGTTTGCACCTCAGCTGTTTTTGCTAGCTTGCGGCTTATTTCCCGCTTGAGAAAAGCAGCTCATAGGAATAGTATGGCCACCCCCAAGTTCACACTAGCTTCAGCTCTCGCTTTTTATGTGGCCTCACCCTTAGGGGAAAGAGAGAGATGACTAGGAGGGTTATGAGCATGGTTCTGTATTTGAATAGAGTATTACTTTTTTTTCAATTTTGTTTCGTGTGAGCACGATGAAAGTGAACATCATTGTTACCGACTAATACTAATTAAGAAAAATTCACAAAGGGAATAGATTTTCAGGTCCCAATTTTTTTCTAATATATTTTGCTTTGCATTCGAAACATCCTCATAGGTAAAACAAATTTTACTTTGCGAAAGAAAAAAATATCAGCAAGGATAGATCTAATTAAAACGACTGAATGTTTTGTTTGCGGAAGTGGCCACAGAGAGAGAAAGAGAGAGAGACAGAGACAAAGAGAGAGACAGAGAGGGAGGGTGTGGGCATATTATGAGTAAAGGCCAGTGACCACTTTAAAAGTCGAAGCCAATAAAATTGACAAAAGATGAGTTCGTTTCAATCGTTACACAAGTGTCTAGTGGTAGATCTAGCCAGCACACTTCATTTCCGTTTTGAGAGTTTGTGGTCACATGGAGGCTCGTACATTGTACATGTCAGCATATATATATATATATGTATCAGTGCACTGCAACGGAGATTGCACAATACGCTATAGCGTGCCAGCATTCTGCAAAGTGAGGTTTAGGTGAAGTTGCAGTGGAGAACAGAGCATAATAAGCTGATAGATTTCTCTGTCTAGAAAAAACAGCTGATCCGAGCAGAGATGGAGAAAATCAATGTGAAAAACTCGAAACTGTATTATTATTGAGACAACTGTGAACTTATCAGGCAGGTTGACATGGCAGAGGGGGCATAATCACAAAAAAAATATACCTACCCCAATTAATTGACCAACCATCTCCCTTGATATAGCCTGAAATTTGTATAAACTTCAATAGCAAAATGTTGACATGACGAGAAGATTCTTGCGTCCAGCCGAATTCGCTGTGTGCATGCAAGACTCAAATAGTTTTTATTATTATTGCTATTATTTGCTCGTAATCATGACGTTGCGTGTTCAGGGGTTCGAGCCACGGGCCCGATGTTGTGTCCTTGGGAAAGGCACTTTACACGAATTTTCCTCACTTCCCCCAGGTGAGAATGGGTACCCGGCCATAGACAGCGAAAGATCTTGTCAGTATACTATGTTAATGTTTTAGCGCCTATAAATTATAAATGGCTGCTTGCACTGTATGCTTCCCAGGAAGTTTAGGTTGTTTCAGAATGCTAGGGGGCTATCCCGAAAAATGCTGTTTTGAGAAAATCAAAGGTAAAGTTTTTGGACCCTTGTTCAGTTTCTTTAAAAGACAAGGAGAGTTTTCTCTATAACCAAACAAATATATACACACCAATGAAACCAAAACTTCTCCCGTGGGTAGGGCAATGCCCACTTTTGGTGTAGTGTAGGTCAAGATTTCTGGAAACCCCCGAAATCTGGGTTATCCCGCTTGTCCTTAAAAGCAACCAAATTAGCGAGAGTCATGGTTTCCCAAGGCAGTAGTGTTCTTGGAAACTGTAAATGTAAATTAAATTTATATTCTTTGTGTCTTTCATCAGCGATTTTCAGTAAAATCCACACAGATATTTGGTGTTTTTAAATGGACATTAAAAATATGAAAAAGTACTGGTTTCTTCAATTCATTATTTTGACAAGCGCCTGATTTCACCATGATGACTCACAAAAATATAACAGGAACATGGAAAGCACGAAAACATGGATATCTTGTACAAACCATTCTCTGTCTGATATCTAATCTCTTTAATTTTTTATTTTCATTTGACCTGAATTATGGACACATCGAACACATCAATCCCACAAGTGTTTGACTTATTCGTGCCCAACTGTATTACAAAAGTTCTTATGATAATTATTGTTATTTCCATCATCATCATCATCTTCATCATCATCATCATCATCATCATCATCACCACCATCAATGTACCAATGATTATAGAGAAGATTTTGTTTTGTTTTTGTAAAGTGTTTTACAGAGCTCGCAACTGCATAAGGTCATATGAGCGCGCGGGACACACCTAATATTTTCAGTTGGTAGGAAATTTAGAATTTTGCCCGGGTGGCGGCCGAAGCCTACTCTTATCGATTTTAGACTACCAAGGGATCTTTAACGTGCGCAACTTGCACACAGGCCTTGCGAGATTTTTCGCCCTTGTCCGAGAAGGCTAAGTGTAGATCTTTCCTACCAGAAGATCAGGGGTGTGGCAGAAAGACAGCAGTAAGGAGGAGCCAAGGAGTAGCAGTAGAAAGGCTGCAGAAAGAGTCAGGAGCCCAGAGGAGGGGGCAAAGGAGGTGAGGGGTTGGGGCAGAAAGTGGAAATGAAAGCAGACAACAGAACATTGCTAGAGAGCAAGGAAGGAGGTGAAAGGAAACAATTTTAGAGAAGAAAATTTTTTGGTCGCTACCCGGATTCGAATCCGGGACCTTTGAATGAGAGGCCAACACCTTAACCTCTAGGCCACGAGAGTCCCTATAGAGAAGGTTACTAATGATGGACGTCATGACACACACACACACTCAAACACACACACACCCGCTCGCACGCTGGCTCACACACACACTCACACACACAGATGCATGTATTCCGCATGCGCACACATTCAACATAGACATGTATGCACACGTACGTGGTTGGTTGGTTGGTGTGGTTTGCACCTTCTTTCCTATCAAACATTTATCGTTCTTTTCTCTCCTTTTTTTTGTGTATGTTACTCTCTTGTAACACATCGATTCTTCGACACTTATATGACCTTATTGTGTTGCAAGTGCCGTAAAACTTACGAAAAAAAAGTACACCCGCTTACACTTACACACCCTCACAGTGGGTGGTTGACAAGTGCTCTGGTTTGGTGCTCCTTTTTTCATTTCAAACATCTCTCGTTCTCATTCTTATTTTTCATTTAGTTTGTTCTTTGTGTTAAGGTACAAACACAGTGGATCAGCCTTTCACTTTCACCCCTTTTCGCCCCCCCCCCCCAAATGTGAGGAAAGGGAGTCGAAAGGGAAGCGACAGAGTGGATTCACCCTCCTCCCCTCATCCGTTTCTTAGCTCTGTGAAGCTGGTGTTGCTGCATTAGTTAAAACGACGATGTCAAATTTCACGTTGATATTGGGTTCATAGAATCAATAAACTCGGAGAAACATTTACTTTTTGCAAATATCATCATTTAGTGGATAATGTTCTTACGACGGTTGAAATGACGGTTTAAAAAAAATCTTATATGAACATGACAGCTGGTACATTCCGGCTTCTCCTTGATAAGATTGGACCTGACGTAAAACAAAAGTAACAAATTTTCTAAAATGATTCCAGACGACACCCAACAATACCACACTATGTAGGCTACACAGTGGGAACGAGCGAGATGAATAAAGGTGAATGAAATCTAAGGGCAGACCTTACTTTTTTTTTTTGCAGTATGGGAGAGTGAAGCTAAAGAGACGAAAGGCGAACCCACTGTAGCGCGCGCAACTCATTTGATGTTGAACATTTGCCCAAAAGAAGGTAGGCGAGGCGGATACCCTCCCCCAAAAAAGTGGAGAAGGTGAATCCACTGTGTTTGCACGCTAAGGGCGAAAACATAGAGAACGCCGATTTCGAATACTGACTCAGTAAGCGCCGATAGGTATAAACATTCCCTTAGGATTTTTTCCAACTTGCCCCACATAGAGCTGGCAGACTGCAGGCGGTTTTAAGCTCGGATCGGCGTTGTCGGCTTTATCGGAATCCAAACTACATTCTTATTTAGCCGAAAAACTGGGAATGGGGCCTCGCTGTCAACTCACGACCCCAGTGCTTTCTTGTGGTATCTCAATTTTTTTAACAGTGAAAATGTGATTTCTTCTTTAGCTGACTCTTTGTATTTGTTATGAACTGTTTTCACTGTTATTAAAAATGGAGATGCAACAAGAAAGCGCTGAGGTCGCGAACTCTCAATGCCGTCTCGCCGTCGCCAACTCGGGTTATGAACTGTTTTCACTGTTATTAAAAAGGGTGATCTTATTTAGGCCACATATGGCCTAAATAAGCTAAACCCCCCTCCCTTACCTTATTTGGACCACAGGTGGCCTAAATAAGCTAAACCCCCCTCCCTTACCTTATTTAGGCCACACCTGTGGCCTAAATAAGCTAAACCCCCCTCCCTTACTTTATTTAGGCCACATATGTAGTCGAAATAACCAAACCAATGTAAAACATTGTTTTCTTTACAAGTTACGTTATTATCTCTTTAAAACTCTTCACATCCATTTTCCTTCACAGCCGTATCGTACATGACATGTGATGTAGAATCAATTTAAGGTCCTTGGAAAGGTGACCAGAAAATAACAAAATTATTTTATGATCTTCACTTGCACTTGCAATTTTTTGGACAAATTAAAGTCTACCTAATTATATTTTTTCCCCTCATTTTTCTTCACTATAAATGACAACTGGCATGTATTGTTTTCAGTTATTATCAAGAAAGTGGATAGGCGGACTACGGGGTCTATCTAGCCAAAAGGATAGGTGGACCCCGGGGTCTACCTAACAAAATGTTAGGTTTTAGGATGTGAACCCCGGAGTCAGCGTAGTGAAATAAGTAGATCTAGGTTTAACTAAGGATCGGTGGACCCCGGGGTCAACATAATGAAATAAGTAGATCTAAGTTTATTTTATAATAGGACTGGCGGAGCCCGTGGTCAAAGTAGTGAAATTATAAGTAGATATAGGTTTAATTAAGGATTGGAGGACCACGGGGTCAATGTAGTGAAATCAGTAGATCTAGGTTTAATTAAGGATTGGTGGACCCTGGGGTCAATGTAGTGAAATAAGTACATGTAGATAGATCTAGGTTTAATTTTAAGGATTGGTGGACCCTGGAGTCAACGTAGTGAAATAGGTAGGTTTAAGGTGAACCCCAGGGTCTACCTAACGAAACACTAGTTAGGTTTTAGAATAGGTGGATCCTGCGGTCACCGTAGTAAAATAAGTAGGTTTAATCAAGGTGTCCCGGGGGTCCACCAATCCTTAATTAAACCTTCTTAATCCTCTATGGCCTTGGTGACTCCGGGTTCCACCAATCTTTAAAGAAACCTACTTATTTCACTGCGGTGACCCCAGGGTCCACCTGTCCTAAAACCTAGTACCAATCCTTACTTAAACCAAACCTTATTTCACTACGGTGACTCCGGGGTCCACATCCTAAAACCTAGTATTTCGCTATGCAGACCCCAGAGTCCACCTATCCTCTACAGGACTATACTATTATTATCAATTTGCAATTTTCATTGATAAGCATTTTTGTTTAAATATAATATTGAATCAGAGTGCAGGGGAGACCGAGGCGCCCGGTCGATTCGGTGGTCGGCTTTTGTAGATCTATGCATTTTTTACGGAAAGCCGTATTACCTAACCCTATTACTAGATCTATTAGTGTTGTGAAAACTTCAACCTCTACAGCTCAGGCGTCAAAAGATGCTGGTAAATAATAATAGATCTACGTCCTGAAGTTTCATAATTTATTTTTATACAGAATAACACAGTACACAGTCAGTAGTTTTTATTTCATCGAGTTATAAAAATGGCCTTCGTATAAAAATTGCCTTGTTTTCAGAAGCAAGTTTTAATAGTTCTAGTTCTACCTAATCGATTTTCATGCGAATTCAACTATTTTGATGATCTTTCTTTTCCTTTTAAAAAGATGTAGATCTAGGCCTGTCGGATGTGGCAGTGCGAATAGCACTGAGTTGTTTAGATCTAGATCTAGATCTAGATCTAGACCCATCAAAACACGAGGCTTCGTGGCCGATCACAAAAGTCTACGGGGCTTATCGAGGCCGATTCGCCCTGCCGCGAGCACGTTCACTAAACTGCCTACTAGATAGAATCTACTACCAAATATTCTCTACACGATCTTTGCTACTACTACTACTAGGCCTACTAGCCTACATGTACTACTACGAGACAGTACGAGAGAGTGTCACTCAGGCAAAGATAGTGTAACTTTGACTCAGCCACGTAGTATACACACTTTTTATACCCCAAATTTAACCCGAAAGTCCATTCGGAGGATTTGACCTTTTCACTTGACCAAAGTGTGCCAAAATGGTAGCCTAGCTTTTGCCCCTCCATGAAGGAAAAATCCGGCCCTCATTCAAACCATTGGAATTGAGCAAAATTTTGCGTTTTGTGCTTTGTTCTTTACAATATTCATTATGGTTATGATTTATAAGTTGTACACTGAGGCAAACCATACTAAATGAGAAAGGGGCACCATTATGAAAGTGGAATGAACTCAGTTGTCTGAAAAGGGTAGTTTGAACATGTGTGGCCTAAATAAGCTAAACCCCCCTCCCTTACCTTATTTAGGCCACAGTCCACTGTGGCCTAAATAAGCACTCCCTATTAAAAATGGAGATACGACAAGAAAGCTCTGAGGTCGCGAACTCTCAATGTCGTCTCGCCGTCGCCAACTTGGGTCAGGCGGTTTGCGTGTCGTCACCCGACTGGACCGGGGACAATTTTAAATGGTCATTTCAGAGCTGGTGCTTCACGTAGACAAAAACTAATTACATTTTTAAAATCAGCGTTGTCAAATTAGTGGGAGAACACAAAGGCGGCCGATTTCTGTCATCTAACCACTAGGTGCCGTAAGTTATAGGAATCCATCTATACAATTTCTACAAGCGCACAGAGACACGGCCTACTCTCTACGCCGATCTGCGGGATCGGTGCCGACTTATTTTATAGGACCTGACTGAAATGTTGATTCCTACTCACCGAAAACCGCTGCTCGGTGCAAAGGACTGCCCTGACAGTGGGCCGTCACCGGATGTGTGACGTCATAAGACTGACTGGGGACTTCTTTAAACGACCATTATCTCAACAAGGAAACGTCGGAGACAAAACCTGATTTATATTTTAAATCAGCGATCCAAAATCTACAGGCTCACCGAGCAGAATTTGAGTTTGTGAAGTATTTTTAAAATGGTAATAATTGGG
>NW_004798108.1:297700-302634 GCF_000002075.1 Aplysia californica | reverse complement strand
TTAGTTTTGTTCAAGGTACGTGTGTGCCAAGTGGCATGTTCCTACTAAAATTTGCAGTGGGGGTGGAGTTAGGGAGCCCACTATAACATTCTAGTACTTTACTTCTACTTTTACTTTTATCCGCCGCTTATAGTTATACGCTTTTGGGTGTCGCGGGAAGAAAGAGACGTCTCTCTGCCACCAGCCGGAGAGCTTGGGTCAGTGGGATGCCGTGAGTTGTTTGTGTTTCCCTGACTCCATCTGTCCAGGTCTGTCTCGTCGCCCTCTAGAGCCTCTAGTTCTAGCCTTGTTGCCATTGAATTTTGTAAATGTAAGCTCGTTGTGCTGGATGATGTGTTGGTAATCGCACGAGATGTCTGAACCATTTGATTCCTTAGTGTTGGATGTGATGCATAACAACATTATAATTAATATGTGCCCTCCTTCTCTTTCGTTATAGATCTAATTGAGTTTCTAAATTTTGTCTCGCCTGGTCTTGTTTACTGCTTTTCTAAGACATCGCATTTCAATTTCACATGTGTAATTGGTCGCTTTTAAATTAAAATTTTAAGGACAAGCGGGCTAACCCAGATTTCGGGGGTTTCCAGAAATCTTAAACTACACCAAAAGTGGGCTTTGCCCTAACTATAGGAGAAGTTTGGTTTCTTTGGTGTGTATAATTGTTTAGTTGTGTTATAGTTAAAGAAACTGAACAAGGGACAAAAAGCTTTACCTTTGATTTTCTCAAAACAGCGTTTTTCGGGATAGCCCCCCTTGTGCTTAAAACCGACCAATTCTATACTCTGTCTAGTTCGTGGTCCATGTTTGGTATTGATGATAAGTGAGTGTTGGGATGAATATGGTGTTGATCATTTTGAGTTTTGTTGTCATGGAGTATGGAGATGTTAGGATGTTTCAGTAATGTAGTAAGCTGGTAACTAACATTATTGGCCTTTTGTACTCGTGTTTCAATTTCCCTGTTCAGTCGCCCATCCTCTGTGAATATACTTCCGAGGTACTTAAATTCTTGGACTGTCTGAGACTTGTTGTTGATGTGTATCCTGAGTGGTCCTGGCTTTCTGCTTACTTTCATTGTCTCTGTTTTGTTGATGTTGATCTTCATGTCGTAGTTGTAACATTAATCTGGAGGTGTGGTGTTGGAGACTTCGTTCATCTTTGTGTGCCAAGCTTTGGTCATCAGCGAAGAGTAATTCACGTAATAACATAGAAGTTGGCCTCTTACAACTTACAGTGTAGTTTTCGAGTTCTTTCCACATTGTTTCTGTAGTAACACTATAGTAGTAGTAGGCTAGTCACTCTAGTAACACCTGAAATCTTAGTCTTAGGCACACGACAAAATCTTTTTAACTTGTATTTTTTCCTCTTCTTTTTTCTCCCCTTTTGAGGGGTGGGGGGTGGGGAAGGGGTGGTTAAATTATTATCACAGACAGATTTTCCTTTGTCCATCCGAAGCCAGTGGTCAAAGATAGGTCGGAGAGGTACTCGCACCCCCCCCCCCCCCCACACACACACCTTCCTCTCTCGCTATCTTTCTCTCTCTCTCTCTCTCTCTCTCTCTCTCTCTCTCTCTCTCTCTCTCTCTCTTTCTCTCTCTCGTCCCCCTTTGGAGCTCTCTCCCACTCTTATCGTTCTCTTTCTCTGTACCCCCCCCCCCCTCACGTCTCTCTCTCTTTCTCTCCCCCCCCCCCCCTCTCTCTCTCTACCGCCCCTCTCTTCCGTTCGCTCTCTCTCGGTCTCCTCGCTCTCTCGAAGATAGACCTCTCTCTATATCCATCCATCCATCCATCCATCCATCCATCCATCCATCCATCCATCCATCCATCCATCCATCCATCCATCCATCCATCCATCCATCCATCCATCCATCCAACCAACCATCCATTCGTCCTTCTCCCACTCCCTCTCCCACTTCCTCTCCCTCTCCCCCCCTCTCTCCCCCCTCTCCCCCCCCCCTCTCTCTCTCCATGTGTTTCACTAAGAGTAAGAGAGGGCCACGATGGGCGGCCTTGACAGTACCTGGTCTAGGATATTAGCTTTCAAATCTATGGTGTGCAGATATATAAATATATAGATGTAGATAGATATAGATATATATAGATATAGATATAGATATAGATATATATATTCATTTTTGTTGTTTAATTTTGTTCGTTTTAGTTATAGGGAGAGTTGTAGTTAAATATATAGCTATAGCAACGTAGAAAGCGTCATGCACAAATCTGATTTTAAAAGATGACTTTTATTTTCAAAAGAAATGTGTTACAGTTACAGAAAAAAAGAAGAAAAAAGAAATATGTAATGATTATTCCCAAATTGAACTCAGACTCAGACAGCACAATGGATGAACCAAAATCTTCGGCATCATAGCGACAGGGTTCACTCCCTCCCCTGAAATAGAAACAAGAATAACTGTTGTTATGTTATTTATCGACGTGCGTTTATCTAGAACTGTTTTTGATTTATTTAAAGCAAAAGCAAAGCTTCATTAGCCAAATTAGGTCTAAAATTGTGCAACGCAAAAAAAAGTTAAAGCATGTGCAAGAAATAGTTCTTATGGCTTGGCTATGTTTGCATTTTTATGTTTAGTTTTAGTTTAATGAAAAGTTTTACGATACTTTCAACCTCGTGAGGTCATATATACGTACCAAAGATTATGTCATATTTATTAGAGGTGTTACAAACGTGTAAAAAACACAAAAAGAGGAGATGAGGACAAAAGATAATGATAAAAGAAAGGAGCAAACCCCACCAGAGCACCCGCCAACCACCCGCGCTATGATTGTAAATGTCACACACACACACACACACACACACACACACACACACACACACACACACACACACACACACACACACACACACGCGCGCGCGCGCGCGCGCGCGCACGCACGCACGCACGCACGCACGCACGCACGCACGCACACACGCGCACGCACGCACACGCGCACGCGCGCGCGCGCACACACACACACACACGCACACTATACATTATTGTATCATGTATGGTTTGTAGGGTAGGGAAGCTTATCGACACAATTACGTTCATATGAGTGCTGGGAAAAAGCATGACTGACAGACAGACAGAAATAATAGAGGAAAAGAGCCAGTGGCGCCCTATTCCAACCACCCGCAGCAACATCGTGTTTGTACTTTACTTTTACTTTACTTTTTCATCCTCTGTTGCCGTAGCGTCGAGGGGAGATGCAGTTTTCTATGGTAGGCCAGCTCCGAAGCTCTTTCAGTTGTGACGTTATGTTTTCTAAGGGTTTCCTTGACACCCTCGATCCACCTTTTGCGTGGCCTTCCTCTTTCTTTATAGCCTGAGTGCTTGGTGTTGTAGGCTTTCAAGGCTGGCTGGTCAGGTGACATGCGTAACAGGTGGCCAAACCGTTTTATCCTCTGTCTTTCTATGTAACGCAGGCAGGACTCAGTGCCGATAGCTGCTCTTACTTCTTCATTTCTCTGCCTGTCTCGTCTTGTGATATTAAGGGTTTTGCGGAGACATTTCATTTCGCATGTGGTGATTTTGCTTTCATGGGTTTTGCTTAAGGTTCAGGTCTGACACCGATAACATAATGTTGGTATGAATATTGAGGTGATAAACTGTTTCTTTGTGTCCATGGAGATGTTTGGATGATATAGAAGGGGTGCGAGCTGGTAGGTGACAGTGTTGGCTTTTTGAGTTCGCTTTTCTATTTCTCTGTCTATGGACCCGTTTTCAGAAAAAGTGCTGCCAAGATATTTAAACTCTTTCACCTGTTTCAGTTGTTTACTATTGACATGGATGTTCAGGGGACTATGGTTTCGGTTCAATTTCATAACTTCTGTTTTTGATGTGCTTATTTTCATGTTGAATTTCTCACAGGTGTTGTTGAGTTCGGTAGTATGATTTTGGAGGCTTTGTTGATCATGATGAATTAGACATTGGTCGTCTGCGAACAGAAAGTCATTTGGGCTTTCTGGGCTTTGGTTTGCTTCTTGCGTTATTGTGTCCATATATATATATATTATAAACAGGAGGGGAGATAGAACGCATCCCTGTCGTACTCCAGATCTTACTTTGAACCAGTCTGTATTTCCTTCCTTCGTTCTTACTGAGCTTCTGCTGTTGGTATATAGAGCTCTGACATTATCTAACAATTGTCCTCTGACGCCATACTTTTCGAGTGTCTTTCAGAGTTTTGCATGGTTCACTCTGTCAAAAGCCTTCTCCTAGTCTATAAAGACGATGTTGGATTCTTTGTTGTGTTCTATTGTTTTCTCGCATATCTGTTGTAATGCGAATACGGCATCTGTACATCCTCTTCCCTTTCGGAATCCAAACTGAGCTTTGCTCAGATTTCTCTCTACAATAGGTCTTATGCTCTGCTCTAGTATCTTTGCATACATTTTTCCTGAAGTGGCTTAACAATGAGATGTCTCTATATGTTGTGCAGTCGCGTTTGTTGCCCTTTTTTCCGTAATGGTACCACTATGGCTTTCTGCCAGTCTTCTGGGCATTTTCTTTGTTTCCAGGCTCTGTTGAAAATACGCCTCAGCCACAGTATACCGGTGTTTCCACAAGCTCTTATAATGGCTTCCGCTGTGATGTCATCTGGTCCCTGGGCTTTGTTCTTGGGGCTGGTCTTGAGTGCCTTTTCTATTCCACTGGGAAGTATTGGTGGTTCTGTTTGATCTCCATAGGATGGTTGGAACTACTTGCTGTCCGTGGCAAGCGTCTGGGTTGAGCAGTTCTTGGAAGTAATTTTCCCATCTTTTCTTGATTGCATGTTTGCCGAGAATGGCGTTTCCCTCTTTATCATTTATAATGCATGTCGGGTTGTATGGGTCTTTCCTTATCCGCATGCTCTTCACACTTTAAAAAAATTCTCTTGGGCTTTCCTTGCAGATTTTGGTCAGTTTCTCGCCATATATTTTCCATTAATTTTCTTTAG
>NW_004798108.1:295635-297600 GCF_000002075.1 Aplysia californica | reverse complement strand
GCAGTTTTGATGATTCTTTTGGTCTCTCTTCTCGCTTTCCTGTATTCTATATAGTCTTCTTCGGTCTTTGACTTCTGGCATTTCTTGAATTTCTTCTTTTCAATCTAATTGCTTCTTTGGTTTCATCATTCCACCAGCTTGTTGTTCTGCCTTTGTTTCCACCTATTCGTTTGGTGCCACAACTGTTTTTTTAAAAGTATTTATGACAGGGATTTTTTGAATATTTGCCATTCGTCTTCTATGTCCTTGATCTCAGGTGACAGTTTAAAGTACTCCTTGGTAATGTCATCCTCGACTGCTTTCTTGATGTCTGGTTCTTCCAATTTTTTTAGGTTCGTCGTGGTTTTTCCCCTGTTCTTCTTTGTTTGCTTTACGTTGTGGGTTGTCAGAGTAAGTATCACAGGTCTGTGGTCCGTGTCGAAGATGTAGTTTGGAACCGCTCTCGAATCTTTGGCTGTATGTCTTTGTTTTCTGCTCATCAGGATGAAATCAATTTGTGAAGCATGGGACAGGTCACTCCATTTGTACCAGGTCTTGATTTGGCTTTGTCTATGTTGGAAAAATGTGTTCGTAATCATCATATCGTGCTCAGCGCATAGGTTTAGTATCATTAACATTTCTCCATTGCTGTTGCAAGTCTGTATCTTTATCCCATGGGGTTCTTCTTCGTCCAACTCTGCCATTTAAATTAAATCTCCCAAGATAAATATATCTTCTTTGTTCTTGATGGTGTTAATATGGTCACTCAGGTCTTGGAAATACGATTGTCTATCTTCTTCTGTATAGCTGTCGTTACAGGGAGCATATGGTTGGATGTACGTAGTTGTTTTGCAACCCTCTATGAGTTTTATGCTGACTATTCTCTCTGAGATCTGATTGATTTCATAGATTGTATCCATTTTGACTGGGTGTTCCGCTCCAGATCAGTAGGTAGCCTTTATGGGTCAGCTTGCTGTGGTTGCCTCTCTTCCTTATGTCTGACAAGCCCATGATTGCTATTTTCTTTCTTTCCATGAAATCCACTATTTCTGGTTCTTTGTCTCCAAGTCCGCTGACATTCCCTCGTCGGGGGAGGTGGAAACAGGACAAAGTAGGGGATAGCTGGGTCTGGGTGAAGTACGGTGTGACTTTATGTCACTGAGGCGTTACGCTAGCCGTTAAGGCCGACCCGGGTCACCCCGAAACGTTGCTGGCTAAAGGGGCTCTGGTGAAACCGTGACTGGCCTAGCAAACCGACGGCGGATAATTACTGCTACGAAAAAATCGAAGGAGAAAACACAGACAGATTCAAACGGAAAACGACCTGGAAAAATAAACGGACAGCGAGCTAGAACTAGAACAACGATTAAAATCGTGTTTGTACATGTAATTATATTGTACATGATGTATTGTGTGAGTGTGTAATGTGTGCTTCAGCTGTAACATTTAGTATGATTTAGTCGTTCATGTGTGCTCCCTACCTGCAGTATGCACCAATTTCCAAAAAAACAAAGATCAATAAAAGAAATGTTAAAAACAGTTGGAGTTGGCGTGTGCTGTGGTGTGGTTTGCTCTTTCTTTCCTACCAAACACAAACATCTATCGCTCGCAACTGCATAAGGTCACATGAGCGCCGAGGGATGGATGCTATACGCTCTTATACTATCTGTCATGTCAACAGAGAAGTCTTTACAGGGAATCAGACTTGGACTGCTCACCTCTCTAGCCTCAACAGCACGAGGTCTGCTTCGACTATCAAGGCACCCCGAAATTAAATAGCAGATCACAAGAGAGTGACAAACATACAAAAAAAGTAGAGGAAAATGACAATAAGGATCAGGAAAGAAAAAGCAGCAGTTCCCTGTTGTAGATCAGGCACAGTTATGAGCGTGACATGAATCAGCCCATTTACAACTCTACTATGCTTGAACGAGAAATGGCCCCCCTTTGGGAATGGCCTAAAGACACTACAGTCAGTGGCACTGC
>NW_004798108.1:292316-294468 GCF_000002075.1 Aplysia californica | reverse complement strand
ATTCAAGAAATCTATAGAGATTTCAGCTAGAGTCTTCCGTACTGTTGTCCAGCATTATACCACCAAGGTGGCATATTTCTGTCTGTGCGTGATATTAATTTGTAGATGTTTCACGCCATCATCGACACAAGTTGGATCATGTAGGAGGTGAGCTGCTTCGACCCTGTCGGTCAATTCCGACCCGAACTCAGAGGGTTGCAACGTCTCAACAGACACACGGAGATATACTAGATATAGATTAAATTTTTTAAACGTACTCTCCACACGGGAATTAAACTCCTGTCTTCTGCGTGCGACGGTGAAGCGCTTAACGTCTACACCAAACACGTAGGTCGTTTCTTACATAGACGTAAAGTGTTGAAAATGACGCAAAATATTCTCCATAGTTTTATTTTTATTATGCAGCCTTACCTCCGACCTCTTTTCTCGAGCAACGGGACCCTCGTTAAACTGTGGAACAAGAAAAAAAGTCCCCAATGAAGAGGCTTTTCACTCTTTCTTATTTTTATACGTATAGGCCTAGATCTACATGAAGTGATTATTATAAGCCAATGGTGATTGCTGTTTGTTGTTGTTGTTGTTGTTAATGTCGTACATGTATTTATTGTTGTTTTTGTTGTTGGGAAAGTTTTCGTTTTAGTGAGAGTGTTACGACGCTTGCAAAACAAAATAGGTCATATAAGTGCCAAAGATTTGAGACATTAGAAGTAACTTAAGTCTACAAAGAAAAAAAAAAGGAGATATATAATGACAATAGATGTTCTATATAGGAAAAAGGGAGCGAACCACACTCAAGCGCCCACTAACCATCAGTTTTGTTTTAGTAGAGGTTTTACGGCGCTCGCAACCCCATAAGGTCATATGAGTGCCAGAAGATTTGAGGTGTTACAAGAGAGTAAAAAACATAAAAAAGAAGGAGGGGAGATAAGGACGATATATGTTTGATAGGAAAGAAGAAGCAAACCACACCAGAGCACCCGCCAACCACCCACTAGCCATCAATTTGTAGTTGCAGTAGAAGAAGTTACGAGGATCAACGCTATTCGGAAATGGACATTTGGTAAGAGGTCCTACCTCTTAACTAATCTTACAGCGTTAAAAGAGAAAACAAGGTGTTTAATCCTTAACATACCATACCAATACACTTGAATTATAATAGATCTACCTTAGACAACGCACTGCCATTGCCGCCGCTCTACTTTGCTCTTTATAAAAACGTATCGACTAGCGCAGCATGAGTAGCTGAAATAGGTGAAAAACACCAGTCTCACTAGATCTATAAGCTTAGTATAGACTCTCGCCAAATTAAGTACTGTCAACAACTTAAGGAGCAACTGTTTTATTTCCTCACCGTTCGAACATAAAGTCTCCAGCTTTTGCGCAATGACTTTTATTAGTTTGTCTTAACAGTTGAATATTTTTGTAAACACCTGTCAGCTGTATTCAAGAAAATTCCAATTAAAAATTCCCATGGGCGGTTTCTACAAATTTTAAAAGGTATAGGCCTACGTATTTAATTAAAATACGTGTGAGAAGCGGGAAGTGCTCTGAACAATCCACGGAGATTTATAGTACTTATCTATAAATCTATGAAGAATACCTTTGAGATCTAACCTAAAATTGATCCAAACTGCTGAGCAAAGTATGGAAGACTTTGATTACCCCGTTAAAGAGATATGATTTAAAGGTAGGTTGCACCATACATTTTTGACCGCACTATAGTTTAAGTTTAAGTGTGCGCGCAACCTTTCCTGCACATGCCCTTCATTTGGTTCCAAACACGAGTGAGAATGATACGCTCCATTGTGAACCAGAATTGTGTTTGAGTGCAGCTTGGATATTACAATATTCTACAAGTCTATGACCATAGCATAGAAAGGTATTTAAGAGTAGTGGTGGTGGAGGAGGAATAAGAAAATGTCTGACTGTCTGTCTGTCTGTCTGTCTGCCTGTCTGTCTGTCTGCCTGTCTGTCTGTCTGTCTGTGTCTGTCTGTGTCTGTCTGTGTCTGTCTGTGTCTGTCTGTGTCTGTCTGTCTGTCTGTCTGTGTCTGTCTGTGTCTGTCTGTGTCTGTCTGTCTGTCTGTCTGTGTGTGTCTGTGTGTGTCTGTCTGTGTCTGTCTGTGTCTGTCTGTCTGTGTGTGTGTGTGTGTG
>NW_004798108.1:290526-292216 GCF_000002075.1 Aplysia californica | reverse complement strand
GGACTTTTTTGTCATTTCCGGACTTTTAATGTCCAATTAATGATGTTTCATTTGTAGGTGTTTTTTATGTCCACATCGACACACATACATCGTATCATTAAGGAGGACGGGTTCCACGCCTTCTTGTCAGGGTCAGCCCAGGCTGAGAAGGATAATACAGTGGCCCCCACCGGATCTCTGATATAAAAATCTCCACACACCAGCGACAGCGTATCATTTTACTAATACACCACGGACGTCATTTTTATTTTGAAATTGTTATATTTTTGGATAAGGGTTCTGCCACTCTTGTGACACAAAGGTCATTTAAGTGCAGAAGATTACAGATGTTACCAACAAGGTAATATACAAAGAAAGAAAGGAAGGAGGGGAGATTGAGACGATAGATGTTTGATTGGAAAGAAAAAACAAACCATACCAGAGCACCCGCCATCCACCCACCCGTCGGTTTCGATTTTGCATATTCCTATTTGGAAAGATAAGAACGCAAAGAGAATAAATAACACAAAAGAAATAGTCACTTTAGTCACAAGAGATTAAATGTAAGCTTAAGTAACTGTGCAATGTCGATCAACAGTTTGTCTTAGGGTATCGGAAGATAACTAATTCAGAGCAGTACGCTAGAAAGAAATGTCGGGTGCAGTCAGTGAGGGGGAAAAAATCAAAGAAAATTATGCATCACCCCTCTCCGACCGTTGAATCCTGGAGGACCTCGGATGTTTGCGTCCATCTGCAAATACACAAACATGTGATTTTTTTTCGAAATCTTTTAAAAATTCCTGCAACATTTGGTCGGCCACCTGTCCATTTGAATTAAGTCCAAACTTTAAAGAAAAGGATAAATAATTTTTAAAAACCCACCACATTATTGCAGTTGTTTAATCTGTGGCTTTGGTTGCACGAATGACTAGTATGAGCATAAATATTTCGTCGAAATTTAAAACTAAATATTGAAAAAAGCAACAACTCAACAAACAAAGCAAAAAAACCCAACAACTACCCAACAACAACAACAACAACAACAAAACCAAACAAACACAAAACAAAATTTAAAAAACTAAGAAGATATACATAATTTTGGTATGATTTCTGAAAGAAGACAACGACAACGACAACGACAACGACAACGACTACGACGACGACGACAACGACGACAACAACAACAACAAAACAGCAACAACAACAACAACATTAAAAAAAAAAAATCTCCTGAAGCAAAGAACGGACTTCGGGCAGACACTTTTTTGGCTGAGTGAATCATCTTGTCCATATATCTTATGTACTATCTTTGTTATTGTGGGAGCTTTAGGTAAAAGAACTTAAAACATTTTGGGTGGCACTGCACGACCATGCTCTATGGACGAACCGCGCCCGGGAGTTTCCGAAACTCCAGAAAACTTCCGGAAAAATCTGTATTCAAGAAATCTATAGAGATTTGAGCTAGACTCTTCCATACTGTTGTCCAGCATTATACCACCAAGGTGGCATATTTCTGTCTGTGCGTGATATTAATTTGTAGATGTTTCACGCCATCATCGATCATCGACACAAGTTGGATCATGTAGGAGGTGAGCTGCTTCGACCCTGTCGGTCAATTCCGACCCGAACTCAGAGGGTTGCAACGTCTCAACAGACATACGGAGATATAGAATCTACTAGGTCTACATTAATTTTTTAAAACGTAGCCTAC
>NW_004798108.1:283026-288026 GCF_000002075.1 Aplysia californica | reverse complement strand
TTTGGAAAGATAAGAACGCAAAGAGAATAAATAACACAAAAGAAATAGTCACTTTAGTCACAAGAGATTAAATGTAGGCTTAAGTAACTGTGCAATGTCGATCAACAGTTTGTCTTAGGGTATCGGAATATATTTAACTAATTCAGAGCAGTACGCTAGAAAGAAATGTCGGGTGCAGTCAGTGAGGGGGAAAAAATCAAAGAAAATTATGCATCACCCCTCTCCGACCGTTGAATCCTGGAGGACCTCGGATGTTTGCGTCCATCTGCAAATACACAAACATGTGATTTTTTTTCAAAATCTTTAAACAATTCCTGCAACTATTTCGTCGGCCACCTTTCCATATGAATTAAGTTTTAAAAAAAAGACCAAAAAAACAAGGATAAATAATTTTTCAAAACCCACCATAATATTGCAGTTTTTTACATCTGTGGTTTTGGTTGCATGTACGAGCATCGTCGAAATTAAAAACTATATGTTAAAAAAACCCCCAACCAAACAAACAAAGCAAAAAACAAACAACAACATTCCAAAATTGTGTAAATGAGGGCGTAAAATATCTCAGCCGATCTCATGTGCAGGTTATAGGGGAAAACTAGTGATGTCAAAACATTTTCCTGATGAAAATTTAGATCCAAGGACTTCCCGTTTATTTCTAGTGCAGAATTCATAGCTCACTGTGCGGTTGGTTTAGACATGTTTTATCTTTTTATATCACCACCAGTGGCGGCTCGTGGTTTATAGAACTGACCGGCGGTCATCCACGTCGACTATTTTTCCCTCCCCCACCCCCTTCCTTCACAACACACACACACACACACACACACACACACACACACACACACACACACACATACACACACACACACACACACACAGGGGCGAAGGCTGACTTGTTTGACAGGGTAATCAAAGTGAAATGGGACCAGATAGGGCCTGGGGATATCACACTCACACAAGTCACAAGAATCTTACTGGCACTGGAGGCGGCAACTCTGAGTTGTGAATGAAAACAAATCCTGAATTCATGTTGTATGCTTGTTCAACCGCTAAAATAATCGGGAAAGTATTTCATTAAATATTTATTCTAACTAACCTTAAGTTTAACTTTAGATTTGAACACACGAACACCAAGGAAAGAAGCACAGATGTCAGCACTACAATGGCATGTTATACGAGTACCAGACAGCCGAAACACTTTGGTAGAGCACGCCAACTATCAATTTTTTTATTTCACATTTGGCTGTTTTTTGTCTAGCTTTTCCCGGCCAGGAGCCGCTGTCATAATCTAGGTCACGATCTGATTATAGGACATTAAAAAGTCGAGGATAAAAACAAGCACTAGCAGTGTAGTAGCAGGAGTCAAAGGATTATTAGGAGTTAGTTCCCCTCACATCTGTGAGGTAGACTCGACCAGTGTAATAGTTCGCTCAGATAATCAGCGCGTCTGGGTGCTTATAAAGTGGCCCGATAGGGGCGAACAGGCTATTTCTGTGGCAATTAAACGGTTTTGAAGGTTAGGCATAGTCTATTGTTCATTGGTGATTATGAACGTCTTTTTACATTTAATTTATGAGGTTTACGTCTATGGGTGAATTTGACTGCGACAATGTTTCAAAATTAGGAAGGGAAGCAGTGATTATTTGATTATATAGACGCTTCGCCTCTCACACACACACACACACACACACACACACACACACACACACACACACACACACACACACACACACACACACCACAGTAAACATTGTAATAATGTGAAAGAGCTCAAATATGCGGTAGCGTCAAGAAACAATATTATGAATAATGTAAGATGGAAGTTACTGAGATTAATAGAAACTCACTTGATCGGCACAGAAAAAGAAACACACTACTTGAGTCTAAGCTAGAAAACAAACAAAGTGAGAAGCAATAAACCGCTGGTCCTGGCCTCCAGTACAGTACTTTACTGGTACTTTCTACACCCCCACACAAAATATCGACGTGCACTGAACCCGTTAAATATGTGTAATAATATTAGTAATAAGAACTGTCCTGTGTATGATGACAAAAAGTCAATTGCTACTGTACCAGTGACGCTGTCCCAAGCAGATCAAGTCTACAGTCAGATGCTATACAAAGCTGGACAAAGCACACACGTTTCCGATCATTACAATATCATCCAATGTACTTCATCGCACTTCTCAGTTCTCAGAACTGAACACTGAATACTGTGTTGTAACAAAGTGGGGAAGTGTGTCAAATGCTAATTATAGAACTTGGTGTCTAGCTGGGGTGAGGGTTGAAAAGGGGAGGGAAGGGAGGGGGTTTTCGGCCCAGACTCTGACAGCCGAGTGTCTATCGCTCCTCGTTAGAATTTTCCTTATATATCTTCACTAGACGATTCCTTCTTTCGCCGGCCAGACTCCTAAGAGCCAGATAAGTTATTAGTGGGGAGAAAACGATGAGTAAATGCCAAACAGGAACTATAGGTGGTTAAAAAGTCAATAAACAAAAAAGAGTAGTGCCATGCTGACAATACATGTTCTGATAGTAATTAGAGAAAGGCTGAATGATAAATGCAAGTTTTGCAGATAAAATAATACATGTGTCTGTACTGCTCAAGACAGGCTCATTCTTAATTTTGTAAGCTACAAAGAGGCCAATCTGGCAATTAAGGGATATACCAATCTTTCTGTGGGCTGACGATGGATTTGTCCATGAGACTGAAGTCATCGCTAGGCCAAAGCCAAGCCCGCCCTCTGTTTGGCTTCGTACGTAGTACGAAGTTCCGCGACGAGACGGTTTGACGGGAGATGATTTAAAGTTACGAGCCGGCGCGATAACAAACATGAAGGAATGAGGTTATGTCGCGACAAAACAGCAGTGAATCACACTTGTCTATTTGAGCGCCTTCAAATCGGCTAGGTGTTTTTGAATGTTGAAACATGTTTGTTTGGATTTAGAATCTACTTAAAACAATGAAAATCGTCATCAGCAATAAACCTCTAGTCAACAGTTCAGTTGACAAAAATCTGACCGGCACCGCCGGTCTTGCCCAGTTAACAAACCGCCCCTAATCACCACTGTGTTTCACGACGCCGATTTGAACAAAAAGACCAGTTTGGCCACCTCCAGTTCCCCCCTGCAGTCTTTGTGTCAATACTAACCTCATCAGTTGCCGCCTCCACGTTCTCCTTTTCGACAATAGCCATAAGAGCCAGACAGAGAAGCACGGAAAAGACACCTAGCTTCATCGTGGAGGTTCTGAAATATCGTTGGAATATCGTCACAAGCAAAAGAGATAATAATTTGATCAAAGCACTATGGTGGCGTCCAAAAGAAACATGAAAATAATATATTCCCCCCAAAATAAACATCGTTTTAGAAAGCTTAACAGATTCAGCATCACATGACATTAATAAGACAACTTCGATAAGAATCGCCCGACATACAATCACTGAAAAGTAACCGTTAAAACTTAAGACTTGTCAGAATTTTGTGATATCAAAGGAACTTTTACTTTTAAGTGTGTTTTTATGCGTGTCTGGGGGTGCATCAACCGTGGTGGAATGGACATATATTGCATAACGGTAGGGACGAAATCAATTGTTTAAAAATTGGTCAGTGTTTTACTGCGCTCGCAACTGCATAAGGTCATACGAGCGCGCGGTAGGCTACGCATTAAACATTTTCGGTTGACAGGAAATTTTGAAATTTGCCCGGGTGGCGGCCGTAGCCTACTCTTATCGATTTTATACCACCAAGGGATCCTAGGTGTAGATCTTTCCAACCAGAAGATCAGGGGTGTGGCTGAAACACAGCAGTAAGAAGGAGTTAAGGAGTAACAGTAGAAAGGCTCCAGAAAGATTCAGGAGCCCAGAGGAGGGGGTAAATGGGGTGAGGGGGTGGGGAGGAAAGGGACGAAAGCAGACTTCAGAACTTTGCTAGAGAGCAGGATAGGAAGTGAAAGGAGACAATTTTAGAGAAGAAAATTTTTCGGTCGCTATCATGCAGGATTCGAACCCGGAACCTTTGAATGAGAGGCGAACACCTTAACCTCCAGGCAACGAGAGCCCCCAACAAAATCAATGGTTCAACCCACCCCCGCCCCCAACCAAAGAGCACATAGATTCTAGAGTAAGTCTAGATCTAGTAAGTCCACGTTTTCATGGTATTTGTGATTCCTCATCCGTTTGAAAATATCGACAGATAAAAAAAACTTTTTTTTTCATTGCAAAGGCGACACTATTCTCCATTTAATGAAATTTGATATTCAACACATGCCCATTCCACCAATGTTGATGCATCACAGTACAAGCGAGAACACACAATTTTGCCAAATCTGCACTTTAAGGTTAATTTTGAGTGAACAATCTCAGGTGTTATTTTGTCAGACGGTGCAGGATTTATTTAGATCTAGATCTAGATCTAGATCGTTTTAATTAATTGGTATGCTACACGAGCGGATAAAGTATAACGATAATTGGGTGAACACATTTTCAAGTTTCCTTTGGACGCCACTGTATATATAAATATATAATATTATATCATAGTATACACATCTTTGTTCTGTACTTCCCATGAAAAACAAACCAAAGAAAAAGAAAACAAAAGACGTCAAACAAACCCAAGTGTGAGCCAGATGTTTCAGACGACTTGCAAGAACCAAAGACCAGCGAGCAATGACCGGGACAAAAAAATAATTTCGTTTGATAGATCTACTCCACAGGCCTGATGTTGTCACTCAAGCAGGTTCCGCATTAACTCGATAGTTGGATGTGCTTGATCAGTTCTGTTATTAGAAAATCTAAAATGAATCGGTCGTCCGTCCTGCGTCATCTTATCACAGCGTCCATAGTGTGCTATAATATTTATGTGAGACGAAAACAACACCTGGACATGGATGGCTGGTGCCTCTATAAATATATTATTATTGATGGTCTACACTATAATGATAATAATAATAATAATAATAATAATAATAATAATAATAATAATAATAATGATAATAATAA
>NW_004798108.1:278302-281306 GCF_000002075.1 Aplysia californica | reverse complement strand
ATATCATTATTATTAATAATACTACTACTACTACTACTACTACTACTACTACTACTACTACTAATAATAATGATAATAAACGATTCATCGTCATCATCATCGGTAAAGCGGCCGGCCCTGATCAGATACCACCTGAGGCCCTAGAAACAGATGCCATTGTGACGACAGACCTCCTTCTCTCGTTGTTTACCAGGATCTGGAATGAGAGCATTAAGTTCCCAGAGGAGTGGAAAGAAGAGCACCTAGTGAAACGTTCTAAAAAGGGAGATCTCAGCAACTGCAGCAGCTACCGAGGAATCACTCTTCTCTCAATACCAGGTAAGGTCTTCAACAGAATCGTTCGGGAGAGAATCAAGTCTGCAACGGATCCAAGACTTCGGGATGAACAGGCTGGTTTTCGGAAAAATCGGTCTACTACGGACCAGATTGATACGCTGAGGATCATTGTGGAACAGTCCCTAGAGTGGCACTCCCTGTTGATCGTCAACTTTCTTGACTATGAGAAGGCCTTTAGCAGTACAGACAGAGCAACACTGTGGAAGATACCGAGACATTACGGAATCCCACAGAAGTTGGTTAACCTCATCAGGAGCATGTACGAAGGGACAAGTTGCAGGGTTATTGTCATGATGGCCAGCTCACTAGCAGCTTTGACATCAAGACCGGTGTGAGACAGGGATATTTACTATCACTTTTCCACTTTATCTTCGCTATCGACTGGCGGATGAAGGAAACCACCAGAGGACTTAGAAACGGCATACAGTGGACCCCATGGACACAGTTGGACGATCTGGATTTTGCAGATGGCTTGGCGCTTCTGTCACACACTCAGGAACAGATGCAAGCAAAGACCACCATTTTAAACAGCCTATCAGAGTCTGTTGGATTGAGGATCCACCCAGGAAAATCAAAAGTTCTAAGGATAGATGCACTACGAAAGGAGCAGGTCACAGTAGAGGGAAATGCACTAGAATATGTCGAATCCTTCTGCTATCTTAGGAGTATAATTGACAGAGAGGGAGGAACTGGCGCTGAAATAAAGTCCCGTATAGGAAAGGCGCAGACTGCATTTATTTCTTTGAACAGGATTTGGAGGACGAGGGATATCTCATTACGAACGAAGTCGAGGATTTTTACCTCAAATGTGAAGTCAGTCCTGTTATATGGATGTGAGACATGGAACGCATCTCAGACGTGCATAAAGAGGATCCAGGTTTTCTTTAACAAGTGTTATTAGGAAGCTACTGATCAGATGGACGGACAGGATCACCAGCGAGGAAGCATTAAAAAGAACGAAACAGAACCCAGTCAGAGATGAGACGGAAAGAAGGCGTTGGCTATGGATTGGACACACTTTCAGGAAGTCAAGCAGCTGCATAATAACAAGGAAAGTGTTAGATTGGAACCCACAGGGTAAAAGATCAAAGGTTAGATCACGTGGAGCCTGGAGAAGAGTCACGGAAATGGATGTACAGAAAAGTGGGAGTGACATCAAGCGACTCGCCCAGGATAGGGAAAGGTGGAACGTGTTTGTTCGTGGCCTATATCCTGACCCAGAGTGAAAAGGCAATAATGAGTAGAAGTAGTAGTAGTAGTAGTAGTAGTAGTAGTAGTAGTAGTAGTAGTAGTAGTAGTAGTAGTAGTAGTAGTAGTAGTAGTAGTAGTACCATCATGTACTTTATCATCATCATCATCATCATCATCATCATCATCATCATCATCATCATCATCATCATCATCATCATCATCATCATCATCATCATCATCATCATTCTATTAATATTAGTTTTATTGTTTTTATTACAGTTATTATCATTAGTATTATAAATGTAACTGTGTTTTTTTATGTCCCCTTATACTTATACCGAGAGGTGTTGGGGGGAGGGGCAATTGTCGGACGTTCATCTTAGATTGCCACATTGTTCCTTTGGAGGGTCTCCTTGACTCCGTCGATCCATCTTTAACTTGATCTTCCTCGAACTTTGGATCCATTAATATTTTTATTGAGTCTGAAATACCCAAACTTTTAAGTAAGCAAACGTTTTACTGTTGTGAGATAATGAAAAGAAAATCAGTTGGGGGATCCCAGAAAACTAAACGCCACTCGGGCTTGTTCTGCAGAGATCATCTCGGGTTGCATTTAGCTCGCCTTGACTGAGGTTCGGATTCCCGAACCGGCAATCTCACGATTATGGGTCCGGTAGCCTCCCTCTCTCTGGGCCACCCACGCCTCTCTTTCGATGTCATGTCAATGCAATTACATTATTATGTCCCCCAAAGAATGGAGAATCCCGGGTTTGCGAAGTGGGTCAAGTATGTTCTGAATGGAGTGCTCAAGTTTACTCTTACTTACGTTTTGTCTTTTTGTTTTTGGATTGTAGAATCGGATGAGGGTGCACCGCTCTTATCACTTTCCATCCACATGGGCTGGACAAGCAGACTATAAAATCTATGTCGCAAGCAATCCACTTCAGTCTAAATTTTCAGAATTTTCGATTTCCACACACTCTCAAAGCACTGTAAAAGATGCACCTTATCAGCATCACTAAAATTATGCAGTTTAAAGCTATGGTCAAGGCTTGCAACATTTTCCTTCTTTTCCTTATTCCTGATAGGAACAACACAACAAAAACAAGTGTTTTGTCTTTGGTGTAAAAAGTACCCTAACGGACTTAGAAGGATTGCTTTTCACACCGACGATAAAGTCTTTGACGGTCACGGTCCACCTAAACTTGCACGCATGGCTCGGATGGGTGAACAAACACAGTAAGTTCTTATGTCATGGGTTGGTTCAGAGCCCGAGTAAAACGTGCGAGTCGTAAGGTTACTCAAAAACATCTGGAGCTATGAAATAAACACCCATGTCACGTGGGACTGAGGGAAGTAGAAAGAGAACGTTGAAAGCTCTTCTGGCAAACAATTTTCAAAAGCGTCTGGTTGGAGGTGACATACGATCCAGGATCTGTGGTCAATTCCCAAGTTGATTCGAGAGAGAGAGAGAGAG